>NC_135338.1:20103474-20277877 GCF_023851605.1 Tamandua tetradactyla
CCCCCAAGCATCAGCTCCTTCCACTTTGCCAATAATTCTTCCTAGATGTCAGAGCTAGAGCAAGAAGAATTATTTTCTTAATGGCCTATCTTTCAGCAAGTGTGACTGTCAGCAGTTTGTCAAAGCACTTCATGAGCTCGCAAAAAATGCAGCTTCTTAGCAGGTTGAGAACTCTACCAGCGTCTTAATAACTGAAATCCCCCAGCTGTAACTTGGCACAGGGTCAACTTTCAGATCTCTATCAGAAGCAAACTATCTGTGTCTTCCATCTATCCAGAAACCTTGAAGAATACTCTCCTAATATAATTTCTGATACTTTCTTCTGCTTTCGTCAGTCATACTCTAGCATCATGTGTGTGCATGCTGGGGCATGTCTTCTTTATATATAGCTATTTTTCTAATCCATTGTCACAAAATGCCTGTCCCTTTTTAAAGGACACTATCACCATCTTCCAATTTTGAAATACATGCAGCTAATCTCTATTATAATTGTGAAAATATATAAACTGCTTAACACATTAAAATGTTACTTCATGTTCATTTCTCTTTTCTTCAGAGTTATGCAAGTGTCAGAGTCCGTAAGTGTGGCTTCCAGTACCATCCCTGCTTTTCTGTGTAAATCATTAAGCACCTCTCACTTTCCCTGCAACTATCTGCTTCTTCCACATAGTCTCCATCAGTGTATCTGATTATTTTTCTTCTCCCTTTTATTTTGTTTTAATCTCATCCATAAAATTTTGTATCTCTAACCTAGCCAAAAGTCTACCATTCCGTAGTCTTAAGTGGGGATCAAAACCCTCAATTCTAGTGCAGCAACAATGTCTACACTACCATCCATTCAGCATCGATGTTTGCCTCCTTCATTTATTTATTCAACAGATATTTATTGAACAACCACTTGTCCAAAGCACTGTAGTGATCACTTGGGTTATGAAGCAGGACAAGGGGTGGGAGCTGGCGTAGCTCCATGAGCAGGGAGCAAGGGCAGGGCAAGGGAAGTTGCAGGGCCAGGGGCAGGGGCATGGCCATTAGCAGGACCACAGGCTGGGGCAGTGGCAGGGGCTTGGCAAGGCCAGGGGCAGGAGAAGGGTCAAGGACTGGGACAGGGGCAGGGGCTGGGACAGGGGCAGGTGTATGACAGGGCCAGGGACAGAGTTAGGGCCAGCAGCAGGGGCAGGACTGAGGGCTGGGGCAGGGGGGGCAGGGCCAGTGGCAGGGGTAGGGCCAGGGGCAGGGCCAGGGGCAGGGGCGGGCCCAGGGGGAGGGGCTGGGTAGGGCCAGGGACAGGGGCATGGAAGGATAGGGACTGGGGCAGGGCCAGGGGCAAGGTCATGGGCAGGGGCAGGGCCAGGAGCTGTAGCAAGCCCAGGTTCAGGGCCAGGGGCTGGGTGAGGGGCAGGGGTAGGGGCAAGGCAGGAGTAGGGGCAGAGGCAGGGCAGGAGCAGTGGCAGAGTGGGGGATGGGACCGGCAGAGGAACAAGAGAGCAGGGTTAGGGAGCCCAGGGGCGGGGAGGTTGTGCTCGAGGGAGGGATGCGCAATCCCTGAGAAAGTGCCCCTCCCCCCATCTCTGAGCCCGGCGGTAACAGCAGCGGGAGGTGTCCACTCGGCCCCTGGCCTGCCGGAGGGAGCCGAGGCCACAGCCACACCAGGAGTGCCCCACCCCGGTGCGGGCCAAGGAGCTGCCGGAAGCACGCCGGCTCGGACCGGCGGGTGAAGGCGCATGGGGCCCTGCCAGACGGAGGCGGGATCCCAGCGAACGCGGGGGGCGCTCGAAGGCACCGCGCACCTCCAGAGGCTCCCAGGACCCTCCCCCGTGGGAGGACGAGGGTCTCGCGCTGCACACCGCGTGCGCGGCCATGCGGAGAAAGCCGTGTCGCTGCCAGGGAACACGGGAGATGCAGCCTCGGACGGGTACAGGCGCGCGCGGGCAGAGCGGCAGCCCCGGCTATGCGCCCCGTTCAGGTGTCCAGGGCGCGCGCCCGGAGTCAGCGGTCACACGGGGCTCGCTGCTTCCACTCGGCCGCGCTCGCTTCCGGAGGCGCTCGCACCTGTGTCGCCGCCGCCCGCGCGGCCCGAGGACAACTTCCGCGCTGTCTGTCGGTCCCTGCGCGCGGAGGCCCGAAGTTGGAGCACCGGCTCCGGTACGGGCAGCAGCGTGGTTTAAAAGTGGCTGCGGCGCCGCGGCTCGCGCAGTACGCGCAGTCCTTCCTGGACACCGGCTACGACGACCTGGAGGTGTGCCGGCAGATCGGGGACCCCGACCTGGACGCCATCGGGGTGCTGGTGCCCGTGCACCGCCGCCGCCTCCTGGAGGACGTGGGCCACCAGCGGGAGCAGGACGAGGCCACCGTCGGCCTCTACTTCACGCACAAACCGCCGCCTCCCGCCGACACCGGGTCCCCGAAGCCTTCCAAACTCTCGGCCGCCCAAGCCAGCCCCGCAGGGACCCCTGCACACGGGAGAGGATGAGCTACCCCCGGCTGAAGCAGAAGATCCTGATCCGGGACAAGCTGGTGCGTGATGGTGTGTGCCGGAGCAAGGCACAGCACCCGGTCAGGTGAGCAGGAGCGGGCGTCGGGCCTGCGGCTTCTCTGCATTTTTCTCTCGCGGCTGCTCATTCCTTCCTTGCAGGGTCACAGGTGCGGGTGAGGCGGACTCTGCACCCTTCGCCCTCCGCTGGGGCCAGGTCTCCGTGCAGCCCCCGGCGCACCCCTGACTGAACCTAGTCCTGGGCTCCTGCGGTGCTCTGGGGGCCGTGGGATCTGAAGGGCAGGAGAAGACTGAGTAATAATTACCTTGTCTTGGGCCTTCCTTTTCTCCTCGTCTTTCTTTGCATTTTGAGTGACTCCAAAGAGAGACTGGCTGTACTATGTCTTTGTGCTCGGTGTGCAAGGAAAGTGACCTCCCTTCTGCCCAGGACTCCCCCACAGTGGCTCAATGTAAAGTTGCCAGGGTTGGGGCTAGGCCCGGGGGTTTGATGGAGGGGCGTTAATAAGGTGCAGTCAAGCTCCCTTGAGATGAGTTTTTCCACCGAAGGGTACAGAATGCAGGCAGGCACTATGGCCTGAGGGTCCAGGGTGTCCCACACTTGGGAGGGGAAGGCTGTGCACAAGGAGAGGAGCTTTTTAAGACTGAGGGAGGAGGGCGCCGGGAAGGGCCTGGAAGCTCTGTGGCTGCTGGGCGTGGCAGGTCCAAGGATGGGGCTTGGGTGTCAAAGTAACTAACAAAAAGACCCAGTTCCCAGCGGCGCGCAGTCCACCCAGAGTCTGCCTGGTGTGGGTCCCCATGGCTGCTCAACCTGCTCACCAAAGCCCTTCCCTGGGCACACTAGAAAGTGCACAGGCTCGTGGAAAGACAACTGCCTGGGAAGCCCAGGAGGAACATGCAGAGGTGCTAGGGCCACAGCCATGCAGAGCAGGGGTCCTGTTGACTTCAGGATGTGATGCCTGGATCCCACGAAGTCCAAGCAAAAGTTTCATAGGCACAAGGTGACAGCAGGGTGCAGAGGGCAGAGGGGTTGACACATGGTGCCAACAAGATGGAGAGTTCAGATAAGCTGCCTCAGAGAAGAAGTGGTTTTTACAGAGCCGAGGAGGGTGGTCTGCCTTCCACTGACACCTTTGCCTATCCTATCGGCGCTGCCCTGGGAGGGGGATAGGGCCCACCTCCACGCCCCGCCATAGAAGGCTCTTCCCTGCAGGAGGCAGTTGTGGGGAGGAGGGATGATGCACTGGCTGCTGGCACCAGGGGAGGGAGGTGGGTACACTTGAGGGCATGGGGAGGGGGCTGCCCAGAGCTAGCAGGGGCTCCTCGGGAGTGGGGGTGGGGGATAGCCAGGTCTCTAGGGGTGGGGGAGCCTGAAGGAGCAAAGTTGGATTCCGATTCTTGACATCACATCGTGAAGTCAACAGGACCTCTGCTCTGCAAGGCTGCAGCCCCATCACCTCTGCATGTTCCTCCTGGGCTTCCCAGGCAGGTGTCTTCCCGCGAGCCTGTGCACTTTCCAGTGTGCCCAGGAAAGGGCTTTGGTGAGCCGGTGGAGCAGCCATGGGGACCCACGCCAGGCAAACTCTGGGTGGACTGTGCGCCGCTTGCAACTGGGTCTTTATGTTAGTTACTTTGACACCCAAGCCACATCCTTGGGCCTCCCATGCCCAGCAGCCACGGAGCTTCCAGGCCCTTCAGGGCGCCCTCCTCCCTCAGTCTTGAAAAGCTCCTCTCCTTGAGCACAGCCTTCCCCTCCCAAGTGTGGGACGCCCTGGACCCTCAGGCCATAGGGCCTGCCTGCATTCTGTACCCTTCCGGGGAAAAAACTCATCTCAAGGGAGCTTGCCTGCACCTTATTAACGCCCCTCCCATCAAACCCCTGCGCCTAGCCCCGACCCTGGCAACCTTACATTGAGCCGCTGTGGGGGAGTCCCGGGCAGAAGGGAGGTCACTTTCCTTGCGCACTGAGCACAAAGACATACTACAGCCAGTCTCTCTTTGGAGTCACTCAAAATGCAAAGAAAGACAAGGGGAAAAGGATGGCCCAAGACAAGGTAACTATTACTCAGCCTTCTCCTGCCCTTCAGATCCCACGGCCCCCAGAGCACCGCAGGAGCCCAGGACTCGGTTCTGCCCGGGACGCCCCAAGTGCTGCCCGGAGACCCGGCCCCAGCGGAGGGCGAAGGGTGCAGTCGGCCTCACCCGCACCTGTGACCCTGCAAGGAAGGAATGAGCAGCCGCGAGAGAAATATGCAGAGAAGCCGTAGGCCGGACCCCTGCCCCCTGCTCACCTGATGGGGGTGCAGGGCCTTGCCCCGGCGCAAACCATCGTGCACCAGCTTGTCCCAGATCAGGATCTTCTGCTTCAGCCGGGGCTGGCTCATCCTCTCCCGTGTGTGGGGTTCCCTGCGAGTTCGGATGTGTTCGGGGTACCCGGGATCGGCGGCTTGAGCGTGAAATAGAAGCCGGCGGTGGCCTCGTCCTGCTCCTGCAGGTGGCCCACGTCCTCCAGGAGGCGGCGGCGGTGCACGGGCGCCAGCACCCCGATGGCGTCCAGGTCGGGGTCCCCGTTCTGCCGGCACATCTGCAGGTCGTCGTAGCCGGTGTCCAGGAAGGACTGCGCGTACTGAGTGAGCCACAGCGCCCGCAGCCACTTTTAAACCACGCTGCTGCCCTTGCCGGCGCTCCAACTTCCGGCCTCGGCGCACGGGGACTGACAGCGCGGAAGTTGTCA
Source organism: Tamandua tetradactyla (assembly GCF_023851605.1). Lineage (NCBI taxonomy): Eukaryota > Metazoa > Chordata > Mammalia > Pilosa > Myrmecophagidae > Tamandua > Tamandua tetradactyla. The sequence goes on from NC_135338.1 coordinate 20,108,697, forward strand.
TCGAGCCATGGCCGCGGGCGGCTCTGGCAGAGGTGCGAGCGCCTCCGGAAGCGAGCGGCGGCCGAGCGGAAGCAGCGAGCCCCGTGCAGCCGCCGACTCCAGGAACCGGTCCTGGGTGCAGTAAGGGGGCGCGCCGCTGGGTTGCGCCCGGGGGCGGTTCGGGTTGGAGTCGGCGCAGCCGGGAGCTGCCGGGGCCGCCGCTCTGCTCTCGCGCGCCGGTCCCCGTCCGAGGCTGCGTCTCCCGTGTCCCCTGGCAGCGATAAGGCTTCCTCCACATGGCCGCGCACCCGGTGTGCAGCGCGAGACCCGCGTCCTCCCGCGGGGGAGGTTCCTGGGAGCCTCCGGAGGCCCTCGGCGCCTTCCAGCCACCCCCCCCCACCGCGTTCGCTGCGATCCGGCCTCCGTCTGATCGGGCCCCCGCGTGCCTTCACCGGCCCGTCCCAGCCGGCGCGCTCCTGGCCGCTCCTGGGCCCGCACTGGGGTGGGGCGCGCCGGGCTTGGCTGCGCGGCCTCGGCTCCCTTTAGCTGGCCAGGGGCTGCGTGGAAACCTCCTGCTGCTGTTACCGCTGGGCTCAGGGACGGGGGAGCGGCACTTTCTCAGGGATGGCGCATCCCTCCCTTGGGCACAACCTCCCCGCCCGCGTGCTCCCTAACCCCGCTCTCTGGTCCCCCTGCAAGTCCCATCCCCAGCTCTGCCACTGCTTCTGCCCTGCCCCTGCCCCTTCTCCTGCCTTGCTCCTACCCCTGCCCCTGACCCAGCACCTTGCCCTGACCCTGCCCCTGTGCCAGCCCCTGGCCCTGTCCCTTTTCCTGCCCTGAGCCCTGTCCCTGCCCTGCTCAGGACCCTGTCCCTTCCCCAGTCCCTGGCCCTGCCCCTGGCCTTGCAAAGCTCCTGCCCCTGCTTCAGACCTTGCCCCAGCCCCTAGTCCTGTCCCTGCCCCAGGCACTGGCCGCGGCCCTGCGCCTTTCCCTGGTCCTGGCCCTGCACTTGCCACTTCGCTGGCCCTGCCACTGCCCCTGCCCCTCCCCTGCCCCTGCCCTTGGCCCAGCTCCTGAACCTGCCCAAGTCCCTGGCCCGATCCCTGGCCCTAAACCAGCACTTGGCCCTGCTTCTGCCCCTGGTGCTGCCCCTGCCCCTGCCCCTTGGGTGCCCTTGCCCCTGCCCCTCACCCTGGCCCCACCCCTACCCCTACCCTGCCCCAGACACTGGCCCTGACCCTGCACCTGACCCTCCCTGGTCCCTGTCCCTACCCCTGCATCAGCCCCTGGCCCTGCCCCGTGCCCTGCCCCTGCCCAGGCCACTGGCCCTGCCTCAGCCCCAGCCCCTGGCCCTGCTTCTGACCCTGGCCCAGCAAAGCCCCTGCCACTGCCCCTGGCCCTGGCCTTGCTCCTGCCACAGCACCTACCCGTGTCCCTACCCTACCCTGCCCCTTCCCCTGTACCTGCTCCTGTCCATGCCCCTGGGCCCGTCTCAGACCTTAGCCCTCGCCCTGCCCCAGCCTCTACCCCAGACCTGGCCACGGCCCTGTCCCTGGCCCTGCAACTGCCCCTACTCCTGCCCCTGGCCGTGCCCCAGCCCTCGGCCCTGCCCCTGCCCTCGGCCCTGCCCCTGCCTGTCCCAGGACCTGGCCCTAGCTCTGCCCTTGGCCTAGCCATGCCCCTGCCCCTGCCCCTGCCCCAGCCCCTGCCTCAGCCCCTTACCCTGCCCCTGTCCCTGTCCCTGTCCCTGCACCTACTCTGCCCAACCCCTGGCCCTGTCCCTCCTCCTGCACCTGACCCTGACCCTGACCCAGCCTGTGCCCTGCCCTGGCCCTGCCCTTGCCCCTGCCCCAGCCTGTGGCCCTGCCACTGCCCTTGTCTTGCCCCTGCACCTGGCCCTGCCCCAGCCCCTGCCTCAGCCCCTTCCCCTGCCCCTGTCCTTGCCCCAGCCCGTGGTCCTGACCCTGCCACAGTCCCTTCCCCTTCCCTGACCCTGTCCCTACCAAAGCCCCTGGCACTGTCCCCGCCCCTGTCACAGCCCTCGGGCCTGCCCCTGTCCGTACCCTGCCCCTGACCATGCACCTGACCCTGTTCTGCTATGCCTGCGCCCAGGCCCCTGGCACTGCCCCAGCTCCTGCTCCTGCTCCTACCTCTGCCCCAGCCCCTGACTCTGACCCTGATCCTGCCTCAGCCCCTGGGCCTGGCCCTGGCCCTGGCTCTGTCCCTATCCTGCCCTGCCTCTGCCACTGTCCCTACCCAAGCCTCACCCCCTGCCCCTACCCCTGCCCCTGGTCTCCCCCTAGCCCCTGGCCCTGGCCCTGCCACTGCCAATGCCCCTGTCCCTGCCCTTGCTCCTGCCACAGCACCTGCCCGTGTCCCTGTACCTGCCCCTGACCCTGCCCCAGCACCTGCCTCAGCCACTTCCCTTGCCCCTGTCCTTGCCCCAGCCCCTGATCCTGACCCTGACCCTGCCACAGACCCTGGCCCTGCCCTTTGGCCCTGCTCTGGCCCCTGGCCCTGCCCCTGGCTCTGGAACTGCCCCCGAACCTGGCCCCGGCCCTGCCCTTGCCCCTGGACCTGCCCCTGCCCCTGCCCCTGGCCCAGCTCCTGAACCTGCCCAAGTCCCTGGTACGATCCCTGGCCCTAAACCAGCACCTGGCCCTGCCCCTGCCCCAGCCCCTGACCCTGTCCCTGCTCCTGAACCTGCCCAAGTCCCTGGTACGATCCCTGGCCCTAAACCAGCACCTGGCCCTGCCCCTGCCCCAGTCCCTGACCCTGTCCCGTCCCAGTCCTTGACCCTTCCCCTGCCCCTGCCCCTGGCTCTGCCAAATCCCTGCCACTGCCCCAGCCCATGGTCCTGCCAATGGCCATGCCCCTGCCCCTGGCACTGCAACTTCCCTTGCCCTGCCCTTGCCCCTGGCCCTAACCCAGCCCCTGGCACTGCCCCAGCCCCTGCTCCTGCCCCTGACCCTGCACCTTGGCCTGCCCTAGCTCCTGGCCCTGTCCCTGTCCCAGTTCCTACCTCAGTCCCTGGCCCTGGCCCTGCCTCAATCACTGCCCCTGACACTGCCCTGCACCTGCCATGCCCCTGGTCCTGCCCCAGATCCTGGCCCTGCCCCTGGCACTGCCCCTGTACCTAACCCTCCCCTATCCCTGCCCCTGGCCCTGCCCCAGCCCCTGCCTCAGCCCCTTCCCCTGCCCCTGCCCCAGCCCCTGGTCCTGACCCTGACCCTGCCACTGCCCCAGTCCCAGCCCCTGCCTCAGCTCCTGCACCTGCCTTTGCCCCTGGCCCTGCTGCTTGCTATGCCCCTAGCCCTACCCCAGCCACTGGCCCTGCCCTTGGCCCTGACCCTGACCCTGACACTGGCACTGCTCCTGGGCCTGCCGAGGCACCTGGCCCTGCCCCTAACCCAGTCCCTGGCCTTGGCCCTGCCCCAGCCACTGCCACTGCCACTGCCCTGCCCCTGTTCTGCCTCTGCCTCTGGACCTGCCCCAGCCACTGTCCCAGCCGCTGCCCCTGTCCCTGTTTCAGCCACTGGTCCTGTCCCTGACCCTGTTCCTGCCCCTCCCATGACCCCAGCCCTACCCCTTCCTCTGCCCCTTCTCTTGCCCCTGGCCCAGCCCTTGGCCCTGCAAATCCCCATGAACCTACCCTGGCCCTGCCCCTGCCCCTAGTCCTGGACCTGATCCTGACCCTGCCCCAGCCCCTGGTCCTGGACCTGCCCCTGTCCCAGTCCCTGGCCCTGCCCCTGCCCTACTCCTGCCCCAGCGCATGGCCCTGCCCCAGCTCCTGGCCCTGCCCCTGCCCCTACCCCAGCCCCTGTCCCTGTCCCTTCCACAACCCCTGGTCCTGCCACTGCCCCTGCCCAAGTGCTTAGCCCTGCCCCTGGTCCTTCCCCTGCACCTGCACTGTCCCTGCCCTGCCCCTGCCCCTGCCCTATCCCAGCCCCTGCTACTGCCCTGCCACTGCCCAAGTCCCTGGCCCAATCCCTGGCCCTAAACCAGCACCTGGCCATGCCCCTGCCCCTGCCCCTGGGCCTGCCCCTGCCCCTGTCCTAGGCCCTGGCGCTGGCCCTGGCCCTGCACCTGGTTATGACCCTGCCCTGACCCTAGCCTGACACTGCCCCTGCCCCTGGCCTTTCCCCTGCCCATGGCCCAGCCCCTTACCCTGCTCTGTCCTTGCCCCAGCTCCTGGCCCTGGCCCTGCCCCTGCCCAAGTCCCTATCCTGCCCTGCCCCTGCCCCTGGCCGTACCCCAGCCCCTGCCCCTACCTCAGGCCATGGCCCTGCCCCAACCCCCACTCCTGTCCCAGTCCTTGACCCTTCTCCTGCCCCTGCCAAGCCCCTGCCACTTCCCGAGCCTGTGGTCCTGCCAATGGCCATGCCACTGCCCCTGGCCCTGCAACTTCTCTTGCCCTGCACTTGCCCCTGGCCCTAACCCAGCCCCTGGCCCTGCCCCAGTTCCTACCTCAGCCCCTGGCCCTGGCCCTGCCTCAATCACTGCCCCTCATCATGCCCTGCCCCGGCCATGCCCCTGGCCCTGCCCCAGACCCTGGGCCTGCCCCTGGCACAGCCTCTGCCCCTACCCTGCACCAACCCCTGGCCCTGCCTTGGCCCCTGCACCAGTCCCTGGCCCTGCCCTATGCCCTGCCCTTGCCCAGTCTCCTGGCCCTGACCCTAGCCCTGCCCCTGCCCAGGCCCCTGTCCCTGACCCTAGCCCTGCCCCTGTCCCAGCCCTAGGCCCTTCCCCTGCCCCTGGCCATGCCTCTGGCACTGCCTCTGCCCCTGGCCCTGGCCCGCCATGCCCGTGGAGCTACCCCAGCTCCAGCCCCTTGTCCTGCTTCTGACCCTGGCCCAGCCAAGCCCATGCCACTGCCCCTGCCCTTCCCCTGCCTATGCTTCTGCCCCAGCCCCTGCCCCCGGCCCTGGCTCTGGCCCTGCCCTACCATTGCCCATGCTCCATCTCCTGGCTGTGCCCCTGCACATGCCCCAGCCCTCATCACTGCCCCTGCCCCTGGCCCTGCCGCTGCCCCTACCCCAGCCCCTGGCCCTTGACCTGCCCCTGGCCCTGCCCCTGCCATGCCCCTCTCCCTGCCCAACACCTGGTCCTGTGGCTGCCACTGGCCCTATCATACCCCTTCCCTGTCCCTGACCTTGCCTGTCCTGACCCTTGCCCTTCCCCTATCCCAGTCCCTGGCCCTGTCTGTGCCTCTGCCGCAGACCTCGGTCCTGCCCCTATCCCTTGTCCTGCCCATGACCAGGCCCCTGCCGCTGTCCCTGCCCCTAGCCTTGCCCCTGGCCCTCCCTCTGCCCTGCTCAGGCTCCTGCCCCAGCCTGTGCCCTTGACAATGCCCCTGCTCCAGTCCCTGGCCCTGCCCCTGCCCCTGACCCAGGCCCTGGCCCTGCCACTGTACCTGGTCATGACCCTGTCCCGACCCTGCCAAGCCCCTGGTCCTGCCCCTGCCTCTGCCCCTGGGCTTGCCTTTTTTCCTGCCTGGTACCTGCCAAGCCCCTGGTCCTGCCCCTACCCTTGCCTCTGCCCCTGGCACTGCCCCAGCCCCTGCCCCTGCCCTTGACCCTGCCCCTGCCCCTGTGCCTGGTGATGACCCTGTCCTGACCCTGCCCTGCCTCCACCCCTGCCCTGCCCCTGGGCTTGCTATTGCTCCTCCTGCCCCTGGCCCTGCCTCCGGCCTTGCCCCTGCTCCTGTCCCTACCCCAGCCCCTGGCCCTGGCCCTTGTCCTGCTTCTGACCTTGGCCCTGCTACGCCCCTGCCCCTACCCTGCCATACCCCTTCCCCTGCTCCTGCCCCTGGCCCTGGCCCTGGCCCTCGCCCTGTACTAGTCACTTCACTAACCCAGACCTGGCCATGGTCTGGCCACTGGCCCATGCCCTTGCCCCACCCTACCCCTGACCCTGTGCCTCCCCCAGTCCCAGGCCCTGCCCTTGCCCCTGCCCTACCCCTGCACCTGACTGTGACCCAGCCCCTGCCCTTGCCCAAGCCCCTGGGCCTGCCCCTGCCCTTTCCAAGCCCCTGGCCTAGGCCCAGGTCCTGTCCTGCCCGTGGACCTGGTTATGACCCTGCCCCGACCCTATCCTGCTCCTGCCCCTGTTCCTGCCCCTACCCCTGGCCTTTCCCCTTCCCCTGCTCTGTCCCTGCCCCAGGCCCTGGCCCTGGTCCTGGCCCTGGCTCTGCCCCTGGGCTTGCTACAGCTCCTGGCCCTGACCCTGCCCATTACCTTGCTCCTGGGCCTGCCTCAGTCCCTATCCTGCCCTGACCCTACCCCAGCCCGGGCCCCTGCCCCTGCCCCTGGGCCCGCCCCAGCTCCTTGCCCTGGTCCTGCCACTGTTCCTACACCAGCCCATGGCCCTGAGCCTGCCTCTGGCCCTGCCCCTGCCCCTACCCCTGCCCCTGCCTCTGCCCTTAGTCCTGCCCCTGCTGCTGGCCATAACTCTGGCCCTCTGGAACTCTGGTTCCTGGCCCTGTCATACAACTGCCCCTGCCCCTACCCCAGCCCATGGCCCTGCCCCAGCCCCTGCCCCAGTCCTTGACCCTTCCCCTGCCCCTGGCCATGTCCCTGGCACTGCCTCTGCCCCTTGCCCTGCCCCTGGCCCTGGCCTGCCATGCCCATGGAGCTACCCCAGCTCCAGCCCCTTGTCCTGCTTGTGACCCTGGCCCAGCCAAGCCCCTGCCACTGCCCCTGCCTATGCTTCTGCCCCAGCCCCTGCCCCTGGCCCTGCCCTGCCACTGCCCCTGCTCTATCTCCTGGCCATGTGCCTGCAAATGCCCCAGCCCTCATCACTGCCCCTGCCCCTGGCCATGCCCCTGCCCTTGCCCTAGCCCCTGGCCCTTGCTCTGCCCCAGGCCCTGCCACTGCCCCTATCAGTGGCCCTGCCCCTACCCCTGCCCCAGCCCCTGGCCCTTGACCTGCCCCTGGCCCAGCCCCTGGCCCTTGACCTGCCACTGCCCCTGTTGTCCCTGGCCCTGACTCTGGCCTGGGCCCTGACCTAGCCATGACCCTGCCCCTGCCATGCCCCTGTCCCTGCCCCAACACCTGCCCCTGTGGCTGCCACTGGCCCTACCGTACCCCTACCCTGTCCCTGACCCTGCCTGTCTTGACCCTGGTCCTGCCCCATCCCAGTCCCTGGCCCTGTCCGTGCCTCTGCCACAGACCTCGGCCCTGCCCCTACCCCTTGTCCTGCCCATGACCAGGCCCCTACCACTGTCCCTGCCCCTGGCCCTGCCCTGCCCCTGCCACAGACCCTGGCCCTGGCTCTGCCCCTGCCCCTAGCCCAGCTCCTGAACCTGCCAGAGTCCCTGGCCCGATCCCTGACCCTAAACCAGCACCTGGCCCTGCCTCTGCCTCTGCCCCTGCCCATTGGGCGCCCTGGCCCCTGCCTCTTCCCCTGCACCTGGACCTGCTTCAGTCATGCCCCAGCCCCAACCCCTGCTTCAGCCACTGCCGCTGCCACTGCCCCTCACTGTGACCCTGGCCCTGCCATGCCCCTGGATTGACCGTGCCCTTGCCCTATCCCTGCACCTGCCCTTGCCCTGCCCCTGCTCCTGTCCCTGCCCCTGGCCTTGAAACTTCCCCTGCCCCTGTCCCTGGCCATGCCCCTGCCCCTGCTACAGCCCTCGGCCCTTCCCCTGCCCCTGTCCTAGCCCATGCCCCTTGCCTTGCCCCAGGCCCTGCCCCTATCGCTACGCAGGGCAGGTCCGAGTTGGACAGTCTCGCATTAGGAGGCTGTGAAGGTGACAGTGACAAGATCTCACCCTGGGAGCAGAACGGACCAGAAGCTCCGAAAAGTCCCCGAGAGCCGAACCAGGAGGCGAGGGTCTCTGGGGCGCCCAGGCGGCCCAAAGGGGCTGCTGGCCAGAGCCGCCTGGGCAGGGATTGGGGTGGGTGGGGACCACGACAGAGAGACCGAGGGGCCCAGAGAATGAGAGGGTGCCGGAGAGCGTGGGAGGGGACGGGCAGGGAGACCGGAGGAGAGTTAGGGAAGGCTCAGGCGAGGAGGGGGTGCCCATGGGACGCGCTGTCCCTGAGAAAGTGCCGCTCCCCCCATCCCTGAGCCCAGCGGCAGCAGCAGCGGGAGGTGACCCTGCGGCCCCCACCGGACCAAGGGAGCCGAGGCCGCAGGACCGCCCCCCGCGTCCGACCCCGGGGCGGGCCCTGGAGCGGCCTGGGGCGCGCAGGCCCGGACGGACTGGTGTAGGCCCGCGGCGCTCGCCCGGGCGGAGGCGGGATCGCAGCGAACCCGGGGGCTTTCGAAGGCGCCGCGGGTCGCGGGTGGCTCCCAGGACCCTCCCCCGCGGGAGGACGCGTGTCTCTCGCGCTGCACACCGGGTGCGCGGGAGTGTGGAGGGAGCCGTGTGGCTGCGGGGAAGCGCCTGGAAGCGGGAGGCGCAGCCTCGGACGGGGACGGGCGCGCGCGGGCAGAGCAGCAGCCCCCGGATGCGCTGACCCCGCCAGGCCCCGACCCCGGGCGTACCCAGGCGGCAGGGCCCGGCGCGCACCCACTGCGGGCACCCGGAGTCAGCGACAACTCGGGGCTCGATGCTGCTTCTCGGCCGCGGCTGGCTTCCGGAGGCGCTCGCACCTCTGTCAGAGCCGCCCGCGGCCATGGCTCGATGACAACTTCCGCGCTGTCAGTCCCTGCACGCCGAGGCCCGAAGTTGGAGCGCCGGCGCCGGCAAGGGCAGCAGCGTGGTTTAAAAATGGCTGCGGGCGCTGCGGCTCGCGCAGTATGCGCACTCATTCCTGGACACCGGCTACGATGACCTGGAGATGTGCCGGCAGATCGGGGACCCCGACCTGGACGCCATCGGGGTGCTGGCGCCCATGCACCGCCGCCGCCTCCTGGAGGACGTGGACCACCTGCGGGAGCAGATCGAGGCCACCGCCGGCCTCTACTTCACGCTCAAGCCGCTGCCTCTCCCCGACGCCGGGTCCCCCGAAACCTTCAGAGCACTCGGCCGCTGGAGCCAGCTCCGCGGGGAACCTGCACCGAGAGGATGAGCCACCCCCGGCTGAAGCAGAAGATCCTGATCCGAGACAAGCTGGTGCGCAATGGTGTGCGCCCGGGCAAGGCCCCGCACCCCCGTCAGGTGAGCAGGCGGGCGCGGGTTCTGGCATCCGGCCTACGGCTTCTCTGATTTTTCTCTCGCGGCTACTCATTCTTTCCCTGCAGGGTCACAGGTGCGGGTGAGGTGGCCTCTGCACCCATCGCCCTCCGCTGGGGCCGGGTCTCTGCGCAGCCCCCAGCGTGCCCCTGGTGGAACAGTCCTGGGCTCCTGCGGTGCTCTGGGGGCCGTGGGATCTGAAGGGCAGGAGAAGACTGGGTAATAGCTACCTTGTCTTTGGCCTTCCTCTTCTCCTTGTCTTTCTTTGCATTTTGAGTAACTCCCAAACACGGACTCGCTGTGGTGTGCCACTGTACTAGGTGCGCATGGAAAAGTGACCGCCCTGCCACTGGGGTCTCCCCCACAGTGGGGAATCTGTAAAGTTGCCAGGGGCGGGGCGGGGGGGGGGGCGCAGGTGTTGGATGGGAGGCATTAATGAGGCACATACATGCTCCCTTGGGATGAGTTTTTTCCACCGAAGGGTACAGCACGCAGGCAGGCGCTATGGCCTGAGGGTCCCAGGGCATCCCTGCATTTGGGAGGGGAAGGCTGTGCTAAAGGAGAGAAGCTTTTCAGGACTGATAGTGAAGGGTGCAGGGAAGGGCCTGGAAGCTCTGTGACTGCTGGGCATGGGAGGCCCAAGGGTGGGGCTTGGGTGTCAAAGCAACTACCAAAAAGTCCCCGTTCTCAGTGGCGCAGCCTCTACCCAGAGTCTGCTTGGCGTGGGTCCCCACGGCTCCTCCACCGGCTCACCAAAGCCTTCCCTGGGCACACTGGAAAGTGCACAGGCTCGCGGGAAGACACCTGTCTGGGAAGCCCAGGAGGAACATGCAGAGGTGCTGGGGTTGCAGCCATGCAGAGCAGGGGTCCTGTTGACTTCAGGATGTGATGCCTGGATCCCAGGAAGTCCAAGCAGAAGCTTCATAGACACAGGGTGACAGCGGGGTGCAGAGGGCAGAAGGGTTGACACAGGTTGCCAACAAGATGGACAGTTCAGATAAGCTGTCCCAGTGTACAAGTGGTTTTTGCAGAGCCGAGGAGGGTAGTCTGCTTTGTGCTGACAGCTCTGCCAGTGCTGTTGGAGCTGCCCTGCCAGTGGGGATAGAGTTCCACCCCACACCCAGCCAGGGAAGGCTCTTCCATGCAGGGGGCAGTTGGGGGCAGGAGGGATGAGGCACTGGCTGCTGCACCTGGGGAGGGAGGTGGGTACACCTGAGGGCATGGGGAGGGGGCTGCCCAGAGCCAGCAGGGGCTACTTGGGAGTGGGGGTGAGGGATAGCCAGGGCTCTGGGGTGTGGGGAGCCTGAAGGAGCAAAGTAGGGTTCTGATTCCTTACATAAAAAAAGGCAGGCCCCAATGTCAAAGCTAGACACTGATTTTGAGGACAAATCCCTTTGGAAGTCTGGGCGCAGACTTGGCTATATGATGGGGGTGGTCTGAGCAAGCGCAGCTTATGTGGTTCATCCTCAGCTCGTGTCCGAGCCATCACCTTTCGTCGAGAGAGTTATTCAGTCAGTGTCACCTTCGTATGAGCCCCAGAGTGGTCACCCTTGGCCATGAACATACACCTGACTCTCCTTTTCTGCCTATACGACTCTCCATCTCTAAGGACGTTTGGGGGAAACGGGACAGACTCGTTTTGATGATGCCCTCACTGACGCTCCGGCTGGGAACTGAAAACTTCTAACTGGCAAACTTTATTGTAAGAAAGAATAACCTCCTACCCCCTGCCCCGTGCCAGTCCCCAGGAGCATGTGCACTGAGGTGGTGTCACTGCAGCCCGTGCATAGGAAGCTGAGATAGAAGGGGATGTTCCAGACCTGCTGCCTGTTTTGAATTGGTTGTTTGTATGTAAGTTGCCTCTTAAGTTTGGATTTTAATTTTTTAAAGATTTTGTTGTCTGATGCGGCATGTATCTCTGTTCTCGGTATCAGGACTTTGTTGTCTGGTGACCTGTGATGCCCTCTGGGCCCTCGACCGGCATCTGGGCTGGGCGATGCGCCCTGACCCCACTTGTGGAACTCTTCCTGTCTGGCTTGCCGGCGCCCCCCAGGTTTGCTCTTGGGAGGAGATTGGGGTACTCTGTGGTGCCGATGCTTGGGGGGCACGCCCAGGAGCTCCGCGAGAGGGATCTCCACCCTGGGCTGTGCCTATTGTGGTGATTCAGGGCTCAGTGTGTTCATGAGCCCTTCGGACAGTTCTGACATTCCCTTCAGGTGAATGGAAGTGGAGCAAAGCATGTCTGCAGGCATTGGAAAGAGTGGCAAGTGTGTGCTTTCCCCTGCCCCACTGCGACCACTGATCTGTGAAATGGGGAGGTCACCTTCAGGTGACCACCCTGTCCTCCCAGGTGCCAGGTTACATCCACATCTCAAGGTCTGGCAGGGCAGTCAGTGACAGCCCAGAGCTGACATCCTGGAGGATACGCATCCCCAGGGGAAGGGCCTGGAGGGAGGGAGGCACGCGGGCTGTGAGGAGGGGCTGGGCTTGTGGCTGGAGGAAGTGCAGGGGTAGGGCTGGAGTGACAGCCAGTCGCCAGTCCTGGTGGCCTGGAGGTCGTACTCAGGAGCCTGGACTGAGCTTTGAGGGCAGAGGGCAGTTTCTAACCAGTCCTAGCCAGGACAGCGAACAGTTAGGAGGGACAGGCTGGTGGTTGAGCCAGCGGAGATGATGGCAGAGGGGCCGTGGCGGTCATTGGGGGCGATGAATGGACAGAGCTTGGGTGACGAGGATGAGGGAAGAGAGGTCAGGGACTCACAGATTTCTAGTTTGGGATTGCCATGCCATTCCGAAGTAGGCGTCCTGGAAGCAGAGTGTGCTTGGGGACAAAGACGTCAAGTCCAGGCTCTCACATACGGAGTTACGTGGCTTTCCAAATGCAGCTGTCTGGTGGGCACTTGATGACGCAGCAGGGGGGCAGAGGAGAGACCCTGGGTCAAGAGAGAGTGACGTGGGCACCACGGGCCCAGGGCAGCTGTGGGTATGTGACAGGTAGAGGTAGAGAAATGTCAGCACAGCCTGACAGGGAGAGGAGGTCGGGGGAGAAGCAGAGGCATGGGGTTGTGGAGGCCCGCGGGGCAGGGGGTTTCCAGCAGGGCTGGTGAGGAGACCGGAAGGTGTGGAGAAGTCAGGAAGAATCAGAACCTGCCCTGTTGTGGGGCGGGACCACCAGGGCAGCCAGGACCTCTGGAGCTGCAGGTCTGGATGATGGGACCAGCCGGTTCCATCAGCCGAGGCCCGGGGGAAGGAGAGGGAAGAAGCAGAGTGTGCACGACTTTTTAAAAAAGTGTGAGGAGAGCCAAGGCTGCAGCTGCAGGAGAGACACTGGGGGCCGACGGAAGGTGTTTTGCTTTCTCAGCTGCTGAAGCAAATGCACGCCGTGGGGTGCCTTCAGCAAGGCGCTTTATTGGTTCATGGTTTGAGGCCAGGAGATGTCCAGACAGTGGCATTGGGGTAATGGTGTTCCGTGCTGGCTGCCGTTGGCCTCGGTTCTTGGTTTTTCATTGCCAGGTCTTCTGGCTTCTTGCTTTTCCTGAGGCTTCTGCTCTGTGTTCAGTTGCCTCTGCCTATGAGGCTTCAGCCCAGCTGGCTGGGACCCTCCCTCAGTCACTGTGGCCACACCCCAGCTCATGTGCTCAGAAGTCCCACCTCCAGGAGGGTTCATGGCCCCAGGACCTGGCCTTGGGCTCTGAACCTGCCTTCTGTGGCTGAGTCCCCAGCAAAGGGGGTTGTGGGTGTGTGTGTTACCCTAAGTGTGCAGGAACTCCTGTGAGTGTTGGTGCCGGTGGAAAAGGAGATGGTGAAGAACTGGAGAGAGCAGACGACATAGACAAGCAGGTCCTCAAGGAGGCAGGGGTGGTGGTGGCCACAGTGGGGCCCGGGAAGGGTAGGTTTGCCTGGGGGGCCGGGCGCCCACCTCAGTGGCCAGGGCAGGGGAAGGGGGGTGGGGAACCTGGGAACCCAGCAAGTCTGTCTCTGGGCAGTGAGGGGAGAGGTACAAGGATCTGACGTGAGAGGACAAGTTTGTGTTAATGCACAAGTAGTTTTATCATGATGTGGTTTATGATGATTCCTAAATACAAACATTAGTCAATAAAGAAAACTTACATGATCATACACGGCTGCACACAGCGGACAGTACCACCACCTTCTGTGAACTTGGGATGCAGGTTACGGGATGTTCATTGTTTATTGCATGCTGTGAAGTGTGGCAGTGCTCGTGCAGGGGGCTGCTGTGAATGTGAGTGGGGGGCTGTGAAGGTGTTTTATTTCCTAGCAGACTTGGAACGGCAGAAGGCAGGCCCTGGCCAGCAGGGTGGGTTTCGCAACCTCTTCGCCTGAAAACTCCCTCCTGGCCCACTGTGAGTTGGTGTGGCTGGGCAGCCATGCTGCGGGGGTGCTGGCCGCTGATCACACCTTTGTGTGCATTTAAGTCATGTGGCGCAGCTAAATGAGTCTGTTTGGGGGTAATTTGGAGAGAAGGCTTAGGGCAAGAGATTTGGGAGGTAGAAAGTGCTGTGTAGGCATCTGCCTCTGGGGTCGTGGTGGAGGAAGGTGAGAGATTGGCAAAGATGCGCTGTCCATCTCTGGAATTTTGCCTTGGGTTTTGGCAGAAGCTGAAATGACAATAAAATTTCCTCCTTCCCACAAATCCCTTCTGCCTTCTGAACAGATTTGAAGCTGGCAAGCTTCAGTTTTCTCAGTCAAACTGGTGTCCTCAAGTGCCCTCTGCCTAAGACATTGAAGGTCCCTCTTGGCCTTTTTGTCTTTAGTCTCTGATTGTAGCACTGTGGAAAGAATGGAGAAAAGATGGAGCCAAGTGTGGGCATGGGGATTGGGGGCCGTTGTCTTCAAGCTCCTTATCGTGTGTCTCTGTGTTTCCCACCTACCAGGACCCTCAGCCACCCCCATCCACCCACCCCCCATCCATCCAAACTTCCATTCATCTGTCCACCTACCATCTATCACCCACCCACCTCCCTACACACCCACCCACCCAGCCCTGTGTCCTCCTGCCCCCTCCACTTAAGGGACTGAGCGCTTCCAGGTGCTGGCCCAGTATTTCACTAGGGAATGACACAGATGTGGTCCCGGCTTACAACTCAGTGGACACATACATGTAATGGGTGCACTGTATAAAAGAGGAATGTCATTTTTACCAGTGCCAAGGGTTTGAGAATTTTGCATTTACATTATTTCAAATGTTAGAAAGGCAACTTTGGTAAAAATAAGATTAGTGATAAAATACAAAATGAAGACATGTTTGTTCATTAAATATTTTAAAGGAAGAGTTGGGAACTGAAATTCTCCTCTAGCAGGATGGTTAGAAAGTCAGCCTTCACAGCAGGGCTGGGCCAGGGCGGGGCAGGTGAGGCCAGGCACAGGCTCGAAGGTGGGCTCGGATTCTGCTTATCATGGAGAGTCAGGCTTTTATGGGTGGCCCTTCAGCACCCCTAAATCAGACACTGAACCATGCCCTCTTTCCAGTACCCCCAATAAGGTGACCGAGAGTGAGGCAAATGGTCTCCCAAACTGCGAACCCCTGTTCTGTGCCATGCGGTCTGTGCAGAGGAGGCAGTTCTAGGCGTATCAGCTCAGCTTGACGGGTGCTGCCCATCCCAGCCTGTGCTGCGGGTGGACAAATGGTTGGAAGCATGGGTGGAGGGGGGTGGGTGGAGGGGGGTTGCTGAGGGTATGAGTAGGTGGGAAACACAGAGACGGTACACGATTAGGAGCATGAGGACAGCGGCACCCCATCCCCATGCCCACACTCAGCTCCATCTTTTCTCCATTCTTTCCACAAGTGCTCCAATCAGAGACTAAAGACAAAAAGGCCAAGAGGGACCTTCAATAGCTTAGGCAGAGGGTACTTGAGGACACCAGTTTGAGAAAACTGAAGCTTGCCAGCTTCAAATCTGTTCAGAAGGCAGAAAGGATTTGTGGGAAGCAGGAAATTTTATTGTCATTTCAGCTTCTGCCAGAACCCAAGGCAAAACTCCAGTGTAGGGACAGCACCTCTTTCCCAATCTCTCACCTTCCTGCACCACGATCCCAGAGGCAGATGCCTGCACAACACCTTCTATCTCCCAAACCCCTCACCCTAGGCCTTCTCTCCAAAATACCCACAAACAGCCTCATTTAGCTGCATCACATCACTTAAATGCACACAAAGGCATGAGTAGCGGCCAGCGCCCCCGCAGCGTACCTGCCCAGCCACACCAACTCACAGTGGGCCAGGAGGGAGTTTTCAGGTGAAGAGGTTGCGAAGCCCACCCTGCTGGCCAGGGCCTGCCTTCTGCTGTTCCAAATCTGCTAGGAAATAAAACAACTTCACAGCCCGCCACTCACATTCACAGCAGCCCCCTGCACGAGCACTGCCACATTTCACAGCATGCAATAAACATTGAAGATCCCATAACCTGCATCTGAGTTCACAAAAGGTGGTGGTACTATCCATTGTGTGCAGCTGTGTATGATCATGTAAGTTTTCTTCATTGAATAATGTTTGTATTTAGGAATCATCATAAACCACATCATGATAAAACTACTTGTGCATTAACACGAACATGTGCTCTCACCTTGGATCCTTGCACCTCTCTCCTCACTGCCCAGAGACAGACCTGCTGGGTTCTCAGGCTCCCCACCACCCTCCCCCCTGCCCCTGCCACTGAGGTGGCCAGGCAGACCTACACTTCCCGGGCCCCACTGTAGCAACCACCACCCCTGCCTCCTCAAGGACCTGCTTGTCTATGTCGTCTGCTCTCTCCAGTTCTTCACCATCTCCTTTTCCACCGGCACCAACACTCACAGCAGCCCAGGTTCCTGCACACTTAGAGTAACACACACACCCACACACAACCCCCTTCACTGGGGACTCAGCCGCAGAAGGCAGGTTCAGAGCCCAAGGCCAGGTCCCAGGGCCGTGAACCCACCTGGAGGTGGGACCTCTGAGGACATGAGCTGGGGTGTGGCCACAGTGACTGAGGGAGGGTCCCAGCCCGCTGGGCTGAAGCCCCATAAGCAGAGGGAACTGGACACAGAGCAGAAGCCTCAGGAAGAGCAAGAAGCCAGAAGTCCACAGAACTTGGAAGAGAAGGGAGAGGCCATCAGAATGCGCCTTGCCTGGCAATGAAAAGCCGAGCACCGAGGCCACCGGCAGCCAGCACGGAACACCACTGCGCCAACGCCTCCATCTGGACATCTCCTGGCCTCAAGACATGAACCAATAAACCGTGCGGCTTAAGGCAGCCCACGGTGTGCATTTGCTTCAGCAGCTGAGAAACCAAAACACCTTCCCTCGGCCCCCAGTGTCCCTCCTGTAGCTGCAGCCTTGGCTCTCCTCACACTTTTTTAAAAAGTCGTGCACACTCTGCTTCTTCCCTCTCCTTCCCCCGGGCCTCGCCTGATGGAACTGGTTGGTCCCATCATCCAGACCTGCAGCTCCAGAGGTCCTGGCTGCCCTGGTGGTCCCACCCCACAACAGGGCAGGTTCTGATTCTTCCTGACTTCTCCACACCTTCCGGTCTCCTCACCAGCCCTGCTGGAAACCCCCCACCCCGCGGGCCTCCACAACCCCACGCCTCTGCTTCTCCTCCGACCTTGCCTCCCAGTCAGGCCGCCCTGACGTTTCTCTGCCTCTGCCTGTCACATCCCCACAGCTGCCCTGGGCCCACTGCACCCACGTCATTCTCTCTTGACCCAGGTACTCCTCTGCCCCCTGCTGCGTCATCAAGTGCCCACCAGACAGCTGCATTTGGAAAGCCACAGGCTTTGGAAAGCCACGTAACTCTGTATGTTAGAGCCTGGACTTGGCAGCTTTCTCCACAAACATACTCTGCTTCCAGGACTCCTACTTCGGAATGGCATGGCAATCCCAAACCAGAAATCTGTGAATTCCAAACCTCTCTTTCCTTGTCTCCGTCATGCAAGCTCTATTCTTCACCCTGAAAAACCACCATGGCCTCTCTGTCACCATCTCAAGTTCACCGGCTCAACCACCAGCCCGTCCCTCCTAACTGTTCAGTGCCCCAGCTGGGACTGGTCAGGAACTGCCCTCTGCCCTCAGAGCCCAGTCCACGCCGTGAGTATGACCTCCAGGCCACCAGGACTGGCGACTGGCTGTCACTCCAGCCCCACCCCTGCACTGCCTCCAGCCACAAGCCCTTCCCCTCATCACAGCCGCCTGCCTCCCTCCCTCCAGGCCCTTTCCCTGGGTACTCGGGCCCCCCAGGATGTCAGCTCTGGGCTGTCACTGCCTGCCCTGCCAGACCTTGAGATGTGGAGGTGACCTGGAGCCTGGGAGGACAGGGTGGGTGTTCACCTGCAGGTGGCCTCCCCATTTCACAGATCAGCAGTTGCAGCAGGACAGGGGAACCACACACTTGCCACTCTTTCCAATATCTGCAGACACACTTTGCTGCACTTCCACTCACCTGAAGGGACCGTGGCAACTGCCTGAAGGGCTCATGAATACACTGAGCCCCAAATCACCACAATGGGGATGGCTTGGGGCAGACCTGCCTCTCATGGAACTCCTGCATGGCCCCCCGAGCATCAGCACCACCGAGCCAGACTGGAAGTGCTCCACAAGTGGGTCCCAGGTGTGTGGCCCAGCCAAGACACTAGCTTAGGGCCCAGAGACGGTGTCACAGGTCACCAGACAACAAAGTCCTGACACTGAACACAGAGATACATGCCGCATCACACAACAAAATCTTTAAAAAATTAAAATCCAAACTTAAGAGGCAACTTACGTACAAGCAACCAATTCAAAACAGGCTGCAGGCCTGGAACGTCCCCTTCTAGCTCAGCTTCCCATGCACGGGCTGCAGTGACACCACTTTAGTGCACCTGCTCCTGGGGACCGGCACGGGGCAGGCAGTAGGAGGTTATTCTTTCTTACAATAAAGTTTGCCAGCTTGAACTTTTCAGTTCCCAGCCGGAGCATCAGTGAGGGAATCATCAAAACGCATCTGTCCCGTTTCCCCCACACGTTCTTTGAGGTGGAGAGTCGCATATGCAGAAAAGGTGAATCAGGTGTATGTTCATGGCCAAGGGTGACACTCTGAGGCTCATACGAAGGTGACGTTTACTGAATAATGCTCTCGACGAAGGCGACGGCTTGGACGCGAGCTGAGGATGAACCATAAGCTGCGCTTGCCCGGACCACCTCCATCACACATCCAAGTCTGCGCCCAGACTTCCAAAGGGATTTGTCCTCAAAAATCAATGTCTAAGTTTGACATTGGGGCCTGCCTTTTTTTATGTCAAGAATCAGAACCCGGGCCACGGTGGCTCAGCAGGTAAGAATGCTTGCCTGCCATGCCTGAGGACCTGGGTTCGATTCCCGGTGGCTGCCCATGTAAAAAAAAAAAAAAAGAATCAGAACCCAACTTTGCTCCTTCAGGCTCTACCCACCCCCAGAGCCCTGGCTATCCCCCACCCCCACTCCCGAGGAGCCCCTGCTGGCTCTGGGCAGCCCCCTCCCCATGCCCTCCGGTGTACCCACCTCCCTCCCCAGGTGCCAGTAGCCAGTGTCCCCTCCCTCCTCCCCCCAACTACCCCCTGCAGGGAGGAGCCTTCCCTGGTGGAGCGTGGGGGGGGCAGCGCCAACAGCACAGGCAGACTTGTCAGTGGAAGGCAGACCGCCCTCCTCAGCTCTGTAAAAACCACTTCTACTCTGGGGCAGCTTATCTGAACTGTCCATCTTGTTGGCAACCTGTGTCAAACCCTCTGCCCTCTGCACCCCACTGTCACCTTGTGTCTATGAAGTTTTTGCTTGGACTTCCTGGGATCCAGGCATCACATCCTGATGTCAACAGGGCCCCGGGCTCTTCATGGCTGCAGCCCCAGCACCTCTGCATGTTCCTCCTGGGCTTCCCAGGCAGGTGTCTTCCCACGAGCCTGTGCACTTTCCAGTGCACCCAGGGAAGGGCTTTGGTGAGCTGGTGGAGCAGCCATGGGGACCCACGCCAGGCAGGCTCTGGGTGGAAGCTGCGTCATTGGCAACGGGGACTTTCTGTTAGTTACTCTGACACCCAAGTACCGCCCTTGGGCCTCCCACGCCCTTGGGCCTCCCACGCCCTTGGGCCTCCCACGCCCAGCAGCCACGGAGCTTCCAGGCCCTTCCCTGCACCCTCCTCCATCAGTCCTGAAAAGCTCCTCTCCTTGTGCACAGCCTTCCCCTCCCAAATGCAGGGACGCCCCTGGGACCCTCAGGCCATAGCGCCTGCCTGCGTGCTGTACCCTTCTGTGGAAAAAACTCATCCCAAGAGAGCTTGCATGCATCTCATTAATGCCCCCCATCCAACCCCTGCGCCAGCGCCCCTACCCCAGCAACTTTCAGATGCACGGCTGTGGGGGAGCCCCGAGCGGCAGGGCGATCACTTTCCGTGCGCACCTAGCACAACCGCACAGGACAGCGAGTCCCTCCTTGGGAGTCACTCAAAATGCAAAGATAGGCAAGTAGGAAAGCGAGGTCCAGGACAGGTAGCTATTACCCACTCTTCTCCTTCCCTTCAGATCCCCCGGCCCCCAGAACACCGCAGGAGCCCAGGACTCGGTTGCCAGGGCCGCACCAGGCGAGCGCGGGAGACCTGGCCCCAGTGGAGGGCGAAGGGTGCACAGTCGGCCTCACCTGCACCTGTGACCTCAGCAAGGAAGGAACCAGCTGCCGCGAGAGAAAACCACAGAGAAGCCGCAGGCCGGACACCCACCCCCGAGCGCCTGCTCACCTGGCGGGGGTGCGGGGCCTTACCCCGGCGCACACCATCGCAAGCACCAGCTTGTCCTGGATCAGGATCTTCAGGTTCAGTCGGGGGTGGCTCACCTGCTCCCAGGTGCCGGGGTCCCCGCGGGGCTGGCTCCGGCGGCCGAGGGCTCGGAAGGCTCCGGGGGGGCCCAGGGTCGGCTGGCGGCGGCGGCTCGAGAGTGAAGTAGAGGCCGGCGGTGGGCCACATCCTCCAGGAAGCGGCAGCAGTGGCCGGGCGCCAGCACCCCGATGGCGTCCAGGTCGGGTTCCCTGATCTGCCAGCACATCTCCAGGTTGTCGTAGCCATTGTCCAGGAAGGACTGCGCGTACTGCGCGAGCGCAGCGCCTGCAGCCACTTTTAAGTATAACAGAGAGGCTGAAGTGAAGTGCCAGAAAATGTAAACCTATGTTCGAATAGCCATGTTTCTTGAAGATGGTTGTATAAAGATATAGCTTTCGCAATTTGACTGTGTGACTGTGAAAACCGCGTGTCTGATGTTTCTTTTATCTACCTACCTTATGGACAGATGAGTAAAACATATGGATAAAAATAAATAAATAATGGGCGGAACAAATGTCAAAATAAATTTAGTAGACTGAAATGCTAGTGATCAATGAATGGGAGGGGTAAGGGGTATGGTATGTATGAATGTTTTTTTCTGTTTTCTTTCTTTTGCCAACAAATGTTCGAAGCAACGATCATGATGATGAATACACAACTATGTGATAAAAAAAAGAATGTTCATATTGTGTTGATTGGTTTTAATAACTAAATTTTTTTTTAATTAATAAAAAAGTCAGTCACACTTCACGGTTATAAGGGATTATACTTTGTTTTTGCTGCTGACTCACAGCCTTAACATTCCGCTAGTCTACTGCCCTAGAGAAACTACTGCACACTATTCCCACAGCGGAACTTAACAAAATGCTAAGAATAACTGCAAAAAATTCTTAGGTCAGCATTTAAAACTTCCTTAACAAGAACTCTATTCTAACATTTACAATAAAAGTCCAATAGTGTTTTAAAAACTAGGTCAGTCAACTGCTTCTTTTAATGTGACTGAAGCAAGCTTCAAAATGAAAAAGAAACTGTGGCATGTATACCAATATATAATTAGAGTAGTAACTGGGATGAAATAAGTTAAATCTATCTTTTATCCCATCATCCATTCTCAGATGCCTAATGGTTAAGTTGTTTTCTCAAGTACAGCAAAGTGAATCTTAAAAGAAAATAAAGCATTATGAAAAATAGAGTATGAAGGCTAAATAGATGGAAAAATGTGGTTCAACACTATTTTCCCTTGCCAAAAGACAAAAAGAAAACTCAAAGGAAAAGCTCTCAGCAGGAAGCACTGCTGCAGCCGAGGCCATGGCTGCAGAGCCCTGTGGGAGGCAGGGACACCGCTCCTGAGGACACAAGGCGCACTTCCAAGAGGCCATGGGTGGGGTCGCCGCGCACCAGGAGCCTCAGCAGGGAGCCAACCCACACAAGTTCCAGACGGTACTTATTTTGAAAGGAAAACAGGATCAAAAGCTATTTTTAAAAATCCCTAATTTTAAAAAGGATAAAAGAAAACACAAAGCATTATTTCACTATAACAAGCACACAATTTTGAGGAATATTTATGTATTTACAGAGAACATAGTGTATTAAGTAAACCTAAAGTTTTAAATAAAAAAAAGCTATTTTCTATTTAAAACACACTGTATTCTCCCTCATTGAGGCGGCTATAAATTATTGTGGATTGACGCATTTTTGCATCATGGCACAATAAATCCGATGCCATAAGCTCCCCACGTCACCACCCTCATCGTCTGCCTGTAAAACAACTTCCAAAAGGACTAATTGGGGGCCCAGAGAACAGAATCAAGAGGAAATTAGTCTTGTTCACTGAATAAAGTTATACCCATACCTGCTGATACTGAAAAACAATGCAAAGATGGGCAACTATAATTTTTTCCTGGAAGTTTAAAAGACAACACTTTCCATGAAGTTACTCTACGCCTATCTGCCCAGAAGGAGCATGTGATAATCTAATTCCAAAGCAGACACCGTGCACATGGATTTGGCATTAAAGAGTCTGATGAGTTGTTTTTACCCATATAATTCATTTTTCAACTGTTTTTGTTCCATAAGTGAAAATAAGGTTGTTGTGTTTTTACCAAAATGTTCACACATCTATGAAGCCACAATTTTAAAAATAAACTCACATCCACTTTTATCTTTAAAGCTATCTATTGGGTCAATGAAAATATTAAGGAAAATGTACAAATACAAACTATTTCAAATAAAATTACAAAGTATAGGTCTCCAACAAGCTGATTACTTCATTAATAGGTGTATCATCATGGAATAGACCCAAAGGTACCTAATTAAGCACTTTCATTAACGTACTCATTATAATTCACCAGAAAGAAAATGCTTTTTCACAGGATCAAAAAATACCCATGACGATAATCTGCCTTGGTACACAGGAGTTTGCACTTGTGGAGCCTCTGACTTGGATAATGCAGGCAACAGTCAGAAAGCAAAGGGGTCAGAAAGGTGGAAGATGCAGCCAACTCAATGGGAGAAAATATTTGGAAACCGTGTATCAGATAAAGGCTTGATATACTGTATACGTAAAGAAAACATTCAACTCAACAAGAAAAGAACAAACAATCCAATTATAAAATAGGCAAAGAAGCAGTTGACCAACTGTGTTTTTCAAATACTATTGGACATTTACTGCAAAATGATAGAATTCCAGTTGAGGAAATTTCAAAGAAGACTGAGAGCAGTGGCACAGACAGATATTTGCACACTGATGTTCACAGCAGCATTATTCACAACTGCCAACAGATAGAAACCACCCAAGTATCCATCTACAGACCAGTGGATGAACAAAATGTGGTACATACACATGATGGAATATTATGCAGCATAAGACAAAATGAGGTCCTGAAGCATATGACAACTTAGATGAACCAGGAAGGCACAATGCTGAAAGAAATAAGCCATGCACAAAAGGATAGATACCTTATTATTCCGCGATTATGACCCTGGTAAAGATAAACTCAGAGGCTTATAATATAGAATATAGGGGACCTAGAGATACATAGAAGCCAGAGATGGGTGAATGGTTAGCTAATGAGGCTGAACTTAAATGTAAGGAACAGACAGAACTGAAGGCAGTTCATTAGTGGGTCTGTAAGTAATACTGCTGTATTGAAGGTGAACATGATCAAAAGGGGTTGTATAGAGCCATGTATTCTAGTGATGACGCTATACATATAAATAAGTTCTTGCGTGAACTACTTCAAAGGTATGAATCTTGTTCAAAGAATAAATAATATCAGAGTACAAGGGAAAAACAACTATTGTACACTGTGGTATATGTTTAACAGGAAGACATCACCAGTACCACAGCAATACCAGTGCTAAATAACTGGGAGGGAGGGAAAAGAGTTAAGGGGAGGTTTGGAAATTCTATTGGTAAGGATACATTTATCTGTTATTTTTCTCTTTACAGCAAAGAACATTGTCAAAGCTTGAGAGTGCTGATGATTATACAACTAAGTGAGACAATGTGAGAGATGGATTGTTGACAGTGGACATTATACATGATGTCCAATGGAAGGAGCTGGCTGAAAGATACACTGAGAAGTAGAATGGTGAACTCTGGTATGTATTTGTGATGGAATACTGTGCTGTTACAGAATGGAATGAAGTCGTGAGGCAACCAACGAGGTGAATAAACCTTGGGGACATTATGTTGTATAAAATAAGCCAGAGAAAAAAAAAAGAATATTGTATGGTCTCTTTTAGAAAATATTTATAAGAAAATTTGGGTGTGGATTTTAAGGTCTTATAGTAGTCACATTTAGTCAGGAGCTACAAATGTTATACCTAGATTTTGAGATGCTGTGCTATATATGTAGAATCTAGCACCTCCCTGGAACTTTGGCTACCTGTGTGACACCTAAGACTCAGAGTTGGAGTTCTGTAGCTCTGAAAGTCAGCATTACTACATGCAACAACTGCTAAAGAAACTGAAAAAGAGATCAGGTTTGAATTAGAGATAAGAACGAAGCCAACCAGGTCAGGAATAAGGTAGCTCAGAATACACGGGTAGGAGAGCATTGTATTCAGAACTTTACCAACTTATGAGATCAAAGGAAGAGAAGTTTATTCTGTCCAAAACCTAAATTTTCTGCAACACACAATCTAACTCAACATGTACAGATAGCTCATTTAAACAACCCAAGCACACAGAGTCCAGAATGATAACGAGGTCTTGTGATTCTGTACAGCTTTATATAATGCCAGATATATTCCAGAGTATGCTGACCAGATAAGTAAAATGTATTGGCAAAGTCCCTCAAGGAACGGGAGATAAAAATATGGAACTATTAAGCTTTGCCATGAAGGAAACCCCTGATACTGTCTGAAACGTTAGGGAATATTAAGTCAATAGGCAAAGCTCTTGATCTTGAGGCTTGCTCTTGTGAAGCTCATGTATGTAGCAGCCATACAAAGCCTACCTATAGGTATGCCGAAGAGTTACTGCCAGAGCATCTCTTTGGCTGCTCAGATGTGGCCCCTCTCTCTCTAAGCCCAACATAACAAGTAAAATCATTACCTTTCCCTCTTTGTAGGACATGACATCCGGGGTGAAAGTCTTCCTAGGAACATGGGACATGACTCCCAGGGATGAGTCTAGCTCTGGCACATGGGATCAACAATGCCTTCTGGAACAAAAGGGGAAAAAGAAATGTAACAAGATAAGGTATCAGTGGCTAAGGGTGTTCAAGTAGAGTCAAAAGGCTGCTCTGGAGGCTACTCTTACACAAGCTTCAGCTAAATACTAATTACCATGGTCTGCCAACCCCAACCAACACCATTCCTGTCAACCCTAAAGAACACCCACGGCTTTATCAGAGACTCTACACAAGCTTCACACACTAAGATTACTTCTAGAAACCTACAAACTCCAGATGGTTCCTAGGCCAGGTAAGCCCTGAAACGCAGAGGGACCAGCCTCTCCAAGAACATCAACTAGTTCCACCCCCCATCTTATATTGCCGATACCCCTTTGCAACATGAAAAAGTTAGAAAGGGAAGAGCCCAAATATCCCTAAAGATTGGGAGAAGGGTGAAAGGAAAAGGAGGTGTTACAACAGAGAATTTAGAATGTAACAAATGAGCATGACTGCTAAATCACTATTTGGTATTTCTATTATGTCGCTAGCATCTTGGAGCAGCTAGAAAACCCAAAATTGTGGAACTGTAACCCATATCAAACTCTTGTTTGATAACTATTTCTTACAATCTACTTCAAAATATATTGCTTTTTGTATAAATGTTATATTCACAGTAAAAAAAATATAAAAAATAAAAGGAAGGCAAAGGGGCTTACTGTATGTGAGGCCAGCACTCCCTCCTCTCTAACAGGTGCTTGGAGCAACTCAGAAGACCCCGCCAGGCCCAAGCCCTCACAGAGAAATACCTAAAACCCCACTCCCTGACTCCACTCCGCCGACCCACTCCCGCCCCCGGCATCCCACTCCCTGCACCCACCGCCCCGCTCCCCCGCCAGGCGCCCCGCTCCCCCGTCCAACCACCCCACTCCCAGGCCCGGAGCCTCACCACCCGCGCCGCGCTACTTCCCCTGCCCCGCACCCCGACACCGCCCAGCGCGAAGCCCTGCCATATGCTCCGCCACCCGCGCCCGCTACCTCCCTCCCCGCGCTACGCCACCCGCGCGCCTGCCCGGCTCACCTTGCAGAGCTGGAAGTGCTCGGCCTGCAGTGTCTCGGCAATCTCTGGCTCGCGGCTGCCGGGTGGCGCGGGCTGCGGCGGCTGCGCGGCCGAGACGATCTCGCAGTCAGACTGTTCAGCCCTTTCCTGCTGTTGAATTTCCTCACGGTCTCAGCGAGGCCCCTCCCGAGGGTTCCAGCAGCCCCAGGGCGCGCGCGGGACCCGCAAGGGAAACGCAGCGATGACGGCCCTGCGCCCGGCTCACCTGGCTGCGGCTGGGTCCCGTGCCGCCCCCTGCCGCTTCCGCTCCAGCTCCCCGTCCGGCTTCAGCTTCGGTCGCGGCCGCCCGGCCCCACGCAAGCGCCCGGGAACCCGGGCCAGGCCGCCCCGCCGCTGACTGAACCGCCGCGGATCCCTGAGGGTCAGCTACCGGCGCCAACGCCCGCCGAGCCGCAATAAACGCCGACTACCGCGATCCGCACACTGCGCCACTGGGCTGCAGCCGGACCTCAGTGGAGCAGGCGGGCAGAGTGCGCAAGCGCGGCGCGAACCCCCAGGCGTCCGGACATTGCCGGAGATCGCCGAAGATGGCTTAATAATAACTGATTGGATCCTTGCAATCACCTACAAGTTTGTTTCAATTTATGTCCCAATATTGTACTCGAAGAAACTGAGGCACAGAGAGATGATGTAACTTGTGTAATGTCACCTAGGTAGTAAGTGTCAAATTTGAACCTAATTTGTTTCCCTAAGTCTGTACTCATTTCTATAAGCTCTACTGTCTTTACAGCCACAGTAAGAAAAGTAGAAAAATGTATTGGAGCATAATTTGTGGAGTGAACATGCTTCTAAAGAAACTATGTCCAAGGTAGGCCACAGTGGTTCAGAAGGCAGAGTTCTTGCCTGCCGTGCCAGAGACCTGGGTTCAATTCCCAGTGCCCTGACCAAGCAAAAAAGAAAAGAAAAGAAACTGTATCCAAAAATGACCAATAAATGTTATATTTATTTATGTCATTAAAGACCATTTTTAGAAATATAATGATTCAGCAGTCATACTTATTTGTTAAATCCTATCTTCTCTGTTATAACTGCTCCTTCTCCTTTGATCTTTCTCCCAATCTTTAGGGGTATTTGGATTATGCCCATTCTAACCTTTTCATGTTTGAAAGGGCTGCTGATTATATGGGATGGGGGATGGAACTAGTTGATGTTCTGGAGAAGCTGGCCCCTCTGGGATTCAGGATTTATCTGGCCTAGGAACCCACCTGTAGATTGTAGGTCTCCAGAGAGTAATCATAATGGATGGAAACTTCTGTAGACTCTTAGATAGAGCCCTAGGTATTCTTTAGGGTTGGCAAGAATGGTTTTGGTTGGGGTTTGGCGAACTATAAGTAACAATGTCTAGCTGAAGCTTGCATAACAATAGCCTCCAGAGTAACCTTTTGGCTCTATTTAAACTCTCAGTCGCTGATATCTTATTTGTTACAATTATTTTCCCCCTTTTGGACAGGCAGGCGTTGTTGATCCCACAGTGCCAGGGCCAGGCTCATCCCTGAGATTCATAGCACAAATATCCCCTCTCATTTTTCAAACAAAGTTTAAACATTTATACTCCCTTCTTAAATAAATCAGCTAATAAAATTACACAAACCTGGACAATAAGTGAGACCATAATGATAATAATTAGGTTATGATAGCAAAAGCTGCGGTTCCATTAGAAAAACATTGGTAGAACTTCTGTCATAATGAGACAGCTTTATGAGTTAAAAGTCAACATGGGTCTTGTTTTTCCAATCAAATGTACAGCTTGTTAAATTCAAACAAAGGGCCAAGTCGCAGAATGTTCATATGAGAGATCAAGAATCAGAGCTGGAAGTTGTATGCTAGGGATAATAAATTTAAAATAATAGGAATTTCCCATTTGTTCTAGAGAAAGTAAAATAAATACATTTTCTTAAAAGTCCTCATATGAAGTCTTAAATTAAGTTATTATAGAGCACAAGACTGAGAATTCCCCATAATCAATAAGGTAGATCCTACTTATTAACCAAGTACACAAAAATCAAAAATAAATATTTTAGAGGAGATATTTCTTTGCAAACCTATCTTAGAGTTTTAATTCTTCATAAAAAAGGATTAAAAGTTCATCTCAGGGTAAAAATTTGTATTATGTACTATTCAGTGCAAAATGCATATTTTATGTTTCAGATATCTGCAGAATAAATTGCAAAAAATTTTTAAATTTATGTGTGGGTCTCAATCAGTTCTCCTTCTCTGCAATTTGAATCACCAGGGCTAAAGAATCTCTCTAGGTATTCTTCTAAATAGTTACTTAGAAAAGTGAAATCCAGCTGATAATTTAGGTCACAATTGTGAGTTCCAATAAATCTGGTATGCTCAATGAGGATGAGTGTTTTTATCTGCTTGGTTTACTGTTTTATCTCCAAGGCAGCAGTGTCCACAGTATAAAATACCTGCTTCTCTCTCTCTCTCTTCACGTGTCTGTGTACTATGTGTGCAAGTATGCATACATGCACACACATTTGTTAAATCAGTAAATTAATGATTGAATGACATGAAGAATGGCTAAAAGATTTGCTGAAGTCATACAACTAGTAAATGCCCCATATCTGTAATTGTCTCACATCTTTCCATTTAAACACTAACTCTCCAAATGAGGGAGGAGAAGTAGGTTACTGCTGCTGAATTCAGGTCAGTGAAGCAAAAGGCTCAGCCTAAATATTTAGGATATCTGAGGCCAAAGATGGAAAACATAAGTTGCTAGAGATGAAGCCTGAATTACATATAACAGGGGTGAAAGGCCATGTCTAATCTGGGGACCAGGGTACCTGAAATCTAGTTTCTTTAGACCTTGTCAGTTTTCATAAACAGCAGTTGAATGACTGGTTTGCTTGCTAGAGACTAATTTCTGCAAAATCAATGAGGGAAATTAAGAACCAATGAATGTAAGAGTATTCAAATTTGGTTTATTCAGGAGGAAATTCATTTTAAATTTGATTTTTTCCAAGATTTATCATACATCTCATATTTAATGCCAGTTTTCATGAATCTGAGCCCAGTAATCTCTATGACCATCATAGAACTAGTGACAAATTACCTCACAAAATTATATCTACATGGTTGAAGTGGTTTGCTCTTATTATCCTTAATACCAAATTTTCATTAGATAAGGGAGAATTTTCAGACTTATAGTAGTCATTTTCTACTCTTTTTTTTTAACTTTCAAATTAGGAATTAGCTTCAAAGTTGTTGTTTTACTGACTTCTAAGTGAATGCATGCCATTTGATTTTAATGAGATTTTATTGAAAGCAACATATCATTAAAAACAAGATTATTTTATGCTTAGAGGAT
Source organism: Tamandua tetradactyla (assembly GCF_023851605.1). Classification (NCBI taxonomy): domain Eukaryota; kingdom Metazoa; phylum Chordata; class Mammalia; order Pilosa; family Myrmecophagidae; genus Tamandua; species Tamandua tetradactyla. The sequence goes on from NC_135338.1 coordinate 20,137,660, forward strand.
TGGAAACTCTTATTTCCACTAATCCATAATCAAATTTCAAAAGATTTATGAAAATAGCAGACATGCTCCATAGTACAGGTACAAGTTTAAGATCAGTTCAGTCTTCTGTTTTATCTTCCATAGCACCACAGAGATTAAACATTGTTTTATCACAGATTCATTTCAGTAGATATTTTCTTTCCTCTGAACTATGCTAAATTGCAATATAATATTTTCAAAGGTTTATTAATTCATACATCTATGTTTTAAATAAAAGCTGAACAGAGATACTGCCTTTTGTACAAATGTCCCTTGACAAATGGCCATTCTCTAAGATTAGAAAACTCTCAAAAATTGTGAAACGTGATCCCTCCTTTTATAAATATCTAGAGCACCTTTCATAAGTAAGAAACTGTTTTTAGAACTGCAGAGATGATGGAAAATAAAGGGAGGGGGGTGTTGATTTAAAAAGTTGGAACATGGTAGCCTGTATATAATGATGAATTTAAACAATAAAAGCTTTGAAAATATTTTTGAAATGTTTTATCTTGTTCATTATAGGATTCTCGAGAATGACAAATACATTTTAATGATGAAAATGATAGTAAAAAATAATTCCTATTATTGTTTCACCCTTTATAAAACATTGTGTGACAGCTTGCCTTTCCTGCCTTCTCAAAGACCAGCCCATGTTAAGAATGTTTGTCTTTAGTTGGCAAGATTGTGATGGATTTTTCACTGTATTCTAGGGTTTTATGTCTAGAGTTTCATATTTACAGTGAGTACATTGAGATAAATAACTTTTAAGTGAAACAGTGCTGTGACGACCCACTGATCACTCAGTGACCATGTTCCTTTCTTGAGTCTTAGGCCAGTAGAAACCCGTTTGGCCTCTGCTCTGAGGATGGGATATGGAGGCAAAAAATGGGATGTTTCTTTGTCTTAAAATTCTGATTTAGAACACAGCCATCTGGCATTGTTTTCATTGATTCTCCCTTATACTTATTGGTGATTAAAATGAAATTGTAATAAAAAATAAATAAAAACAAAAATAAAAAAAAATAAGAAACATATTGGTGGAAGGGGTGCGACTCCTAGTTTATTACTAAAAAAGGGCACACATTGAATTCCTGGTTTATCAACAACTTAAAGGTTACAAAAATAAGGTACATGCATGCGAAGATAAAGGTTAAAAGTGTGTCTGTAACCCTCTCCTTTTCATCAGAGACACTGAGGCAGAATATCTTGCAAAGATTGACTGAACAATTCACTGGCTAAAAAAAATTGAAGGTCTTTCAGGGATTTCCATTTACTCATACTTTTCTGGGAATGCTAGAATATTTTATATACATTTGTGAGGGAGAAAGTTTTGCTAAGTATGAAAACAAAGACAAAAACCAAAATGCAATAGATTGATTAATTTGAAATGCATGAATATTTAAAACCTTTAAATGTCAAATCACACATACACAAACACACAAAGTTAAAACAATGAGCACAAAGTAATAGTAAAAATCAAGTACGAAATATTCTAACATATTTGATGATGGATACCCACTAGGAAAAAGTAAAATGTTTAAACATATTTACAAATAGACTAAGAGAAAAATGATTTCTAGAAATAGAAAAAAATAAAAATGCATAACAGCTATATTTTATTAAAATACCAACTTATTACTACTCAAATATATATATGTACATATGTGAACAATACCATTATTTTTACCCTGTCAATTACTTATTTCCAAATGTGTTGTAGATATATTCTATATAGTGTAAGAATTTAAAACTGAATTTTAAGAAGTTCTTATTGCCCTTTATTTTGCTTATCTGCAGTTTTCACATTCACTACAAGGAACATTTATTCTCTTTTGTAATCAGACAAGTGTATTTAAACAAATATTCAATTTACAGGTTGCAAATGTTTTAAGTACTTATCCAAGATGGTATTTTGCTTCCCTGATGTTTTATCGCATTATGGTATAACTACAGAGTGAAATTAATGATGATAAACATCCAAGAAGTTCTTCAATGTCTCAGTAGGAAGGGAGAAAAGCATTTTGAGTTATGACAAATTGCTTTGCCACTTAGTCAAATTTATATCAGTCTAAAACATTTTGCTAATAAAAGGTGCTTCTAAAGGCTATGCCATCTGAATCAGATGAAATGAAAATATCTTATGGGCCAACTAGTATACAGCTTCCCATCTTGTATTCTCTGAATCAGTCATGCAATTTCTATACCTATCATTTAAATTTGCTCAGGAATTTCAAAATAATAGGAAATGCTGATTTTGTTATTCTATGCTTGGATTAGGACATTGTGCGTGAATTGTAAAGTAGTAGAAAACACATGTCACATGTAAAACAGGAACTGCTAAGGTCTCAAAATAAGTATGAAACATCAACTTAGAAAGCAAATGTTAACTTAATTTACAGTATTTTGTAAGAAATTATAACAATAAGTCATTTCTCATTATCTAAAATTTAAATTTATACAAGACCCAGAACTGCGTTTTCATATTATTTCAAGATGAGCATTGCACTCCATAGATGTTGGTGATGTTCCTCCAGAAATTAGGAAATGTAGAACAGCAGAGGATGTAGGGATATTTTATTACTTTTCTATTGCTAGATAACAAATCAATAGAAACATAATGGATTAAAAAACCACAACATTTATTATCGTCCAATGTTCTTCAGTTTTCATGGATTAGGAATCCCAATACGAGTTAATTCGGTCCTCTGCTTAGTTTCTCACTAGGGTGAAAGTGAAGTGGTGGCCAGCCTCGTCTGAGGTCGGAGGCTTCTTCCAAGCTTATTTAGATGATTGAAAGGTTTTAATTCCTTGCAGTTGTAAGGATGAGGCCTGTGTTTCCTTGGTGGTTTTTAGTTGGGGATCACTCATCACCTAGCGGCCATCCTCAAGTCTGAGCCACATTTACTTCTTGAAAATCAACAGGAGAATTAGCTCTCTGCTTCCCTTGCCTAGTAGGATTCTCAAACACTTAGAGATCAGTCAGGGAAAGTGGCAAAGACATGAAATATAATCTTCTCCTAGGATGTGATTTTGGCAGATGGGTGGAAGGTTACATAAGGATCCCTTTAGAGCTAATGTCTCAAGAATTAGGTGGAGGGATGGTCATCAGTCTGACTTGGGGAGAAACCACAAATGCTATATGATGGACCTAGAAAACGCTGTCTCCAGAGAACAAGGGAGAGGGGCGCAAGTCAATTCCACAATAAAATAAGATTTATGTCAACCTGGTAAAGGAGATTTATGAAATGTTTATAGTAAACAATATACTTAATGGTGAAAAACTGAATGTTTTCCTCAGAGTAAGAACAAAACTGTAATTTTCTTACTTATCACTTCTAATCAGTGTTGTACTAGAATTCCTAGCCAATACAGCAAGGCAAGAAAAATAATAAAAGTTGTTTGGACTGAACAGTAGAAAGTAAATCTGTCTCTACTCATAGATGAAATGATTGTGCACATAAAAATCATTAGGAAGTCCACAAAAAAAGTTAATATTAAATAAGTGATTTATCAAAGTCCAGAATATAAGGCATTTCATGATAAAATGTTTTACTTCTACATTAGCAACCAATAGATGGAAATTCAATTTTTAAAAAGATAATTTATAATAGTGAAAATAATACATAATAATAGATATCCTATTTTCAGAAAATGAATCATATGCAATCCTTCCACCTTAAAATCTCTTAAAATTTGCTAAAAGAAACAGAACACCTAAGTAGACATATATACTATGTTTTTGCATTAAAAACTGAATATTGTTGTACTATTAATTCTCTTCAAAGTGACCTACCAAGTCAACAAAAGAGCAATTAAAATTCCTCCAGAATTTTCTGTTTTCTTTTGGAGAAATTTATAAGCCGATTCTAAAATTTATTGGAAAATTCAGAGGGCCTTGAATTAGCTTCCTGATTTCAAGTCTAATCGAACCAAATGTCAAGACAATACAAAGAATATTGTAACAGAATAAAAGGTCCAAAAGCATACTCACACATGAATTGACTGATTTTCAACAAAACTGGCAATATAATTTAATGATAGGAAGAAAAGCATGTTCAAGACATGAAAAATAAAAAAAAAATCTTTACTTGCTGCAGTGCACAAACATTATTAACTCAAGATTGATCATATACCTAAATATAAAACCCAAACTGTAAAACTTACAGACTAAAACATCAGAACATTTTTCAAGGCCCTGGGCTAGGCAAAGATGTCTTAGGACACAAAATCACATGAGCATAAAATAAATATATTGATTATTTGGTCTCCTTTGACATTGTAAACTTCTGCTAGTCAAAACACACAGTTAAAAAAAATGAAACTAGAAGTCACACACTGGGAGAAACCCTTGTAATATGTATATTTCACAACAGACTTGCATATAGTATGTAAAGAGCTCATTCAAATCAGTACCAAGAATGAATAAATCAAAAAGAAATGGTGTAAAGATTTGAGTTCGCCCTTCTCAAAAGAATTATGTGAATGGTTAGGTAGTGCATTAAAATACGCTCTGAACCATTAGTCATTAGAAAAATGCAAATTAAAAACATAATGAGATATCTCTATCCATCCACCAAAATGTCTAAATTTCAAAGGTTGGTAATATCAAGGGATTCTGAGAATGTGCAGCAGAAACCATATTCTCATACACTGAAGGAGGGTGCAAAAAATTGTAGAAACATATATGAAATTTTAGAATTTTTTAATAAATGCAAATATATACTTACACTATCACTCAGCAATTCATTTTTTCCTAGATATTACCCAGGAAATATGAGAATAGATGTCTACAAAAAGACCCATCTGTGAACATAACAGCTCAACTCATAATAGCTAAAATGAAAACAATCTATATTCATAATAGCTAAAATGGAAACAATCTAAATGTCCAAAGCACGTGAATTGATAAACAAAGACATTATATCTGTGTAGTATAACTATATTCAGCAATTTAAAATGAGCAAGCTATCGATGTACAACAATAACTACATTTCCAAAACATTGTACTCAGAAAAAGAAGTTGATTACAAAATAGTACATACTGCATGATTTCATTGATTTGAAACTTTGAATAAGACAAACCCAAACTATGGTGATTAAAATCAGATCAGGGGTTGAGTGGAGCTGGGGTGGGGTTCAGTGATGGGGAGATGTGGGTAAGGTTAGGAGAGGGGACAGGGAATGAGGAAAGTACAGTCATTGACTTGGAAAGAATGTGAGAAAATCTGGAAGACAATGAAACTATTCTATATTGCTTTGTAGTATTGGATTACATGTGTGTATGTAATTGTCAAAAATCATCTAAATGTAGGATTAAAATGGGTACATGTTAATTATATGAAAATTGTATCTTAATAAAGCTTAATATACAAATTGTCCAGAAGAGTTTATTTTTTGTAATATGTGATTTTTTTTGAACATTCAATTATGTTGAAGATTTTCTATTTCTAATTGAATTTATTTTAGCAATTTATATTTTTCTAGGATTTTTTTTAATCTACTAAACTTTCATATATTACTAGACCCGTAGGTATTTTCTTTGTAGTGTCTAGCATCTGCAGATAATGTATATTTTTATTTTTAAAGTAGTTTATTTGTGCACCCTCTCCTGTATGTAATTTCCAATTTCATGTTGAATTTTCAATTTTAGTAGCCTTTTCAAACATTCAACTTTTGAGTCTGTTAATCCTACATAGAATCTTAATTTCTATTTCATTTAATCCTACTATAACATATGCATTTTACTTCTTTTTTAAATTCTTTGGTTTTATTCTGTTATTTAATATTTAAGCTTTATTCTTTGGTTTTATTCTGTTGTTTAATATTTAAGCTTTATTCTTAGTATATTATATTTAAGCTACTTTCCTATTGTAATATCAGATTTTTAAAAAATTGAAATACTTAGAGACTCACGAGAAGGAGTGGAAATAGTGCAGACAGTCCCATGTACACTTCACCCAGCTTTGCCCAGTTTTAATATCTCACATAACAACATCACAATCTCACAATCAGAAAATTTATATTGCTACAATGCCATGAACTACAGACTTATTCAGATTTCAATAATTCTCACATGTTGTCTTGTGTGTGTATGTATGTGTGCTAATATTCATTTTTGCCATATGCCTAATTCCTGTACTCACCATCACCAAAATCAACATGTGGAACCCTCGAGTCACCACAAAGGAATTTTTCTCATATGCCCCCTTTGTAGTCAACATTTCAACACTCCCTTCTCCCATCTCTAAGCACTGCTGACCACTAATCTGTGCTTCATCTCTTTAATATAAAATTTATATAAGATTTAAAGCATACATATTTGTCGCCAATTATATTTTTTACTTAATCTCCTAATTTATGATGTGTAATATTTTATTTTATTTTTTATAAATATTTTCAATCACCATAATAAATTTCCTTGGAGGCATGAGTTATTTTTAAGTGCTTTTTTTTAACATTTATAAACAAGGATTTTAAAACCATATTTTGCAGCTAATTTCTTTGGGATTAGAGGAAGTGTCTTGCAGTTATAGCTTTGAATTTTGAAAATTGTTGAGCAATCATTGATGACCAACCAGATGGTCAAATATTGTAAACATCTGAGAAAAGTAAGGATATTAAAAGCGTCTTTGGTTTATCTTGCACTGATTTCAATTGTATGGGTTTAATCTATGAACACTCCTTCCACACATCTTTCTGGAGTACAGTCTTATCAATAAAACGGTGAATTCTAATAAAATTGTTCAAACATTTTTAAAAAATTACTTCTGATAAATTGAAATAGCTACAGAGAGGTTATTTTCAGGGAAACAAAATTAAGGTTAATACACGTGCATGTATCTTAAGAGAAATATATTTAGATTCCCTAATGGTACTGAGCCCTAAAACATAGCTTTGCCTTCAGGCTTTTTATGTTGCTGGGACAGTCCCATGTACACCTCACCCAGCTTTGCCCAGTTTTAATATCTCACATTAAAGCACTTTAAAAAGTGCCCTGTTTTGCATTGACATGAGACGTAGCACTATGGGGCACCGGTGGTCCTGACATTGCTGTCAGTCCAGTGCTAGGCTATGGAACCTTGACATTGTCCTCAGATACATATGAATCCCTTTTATTCTCATGGAACACCAAGCATAACATTATTTCTTATCCTGCCTCTACATCTGTGTTCTTTTCATGCTTTTTCTTCAAGGCATTTTATCATATTGAATTATTTGACTGATCATTTTCATTAATATCTTCCCCTCCCAATACACTCAAATCCCAATGGCAGCAAGAAGCATAACTATTTTATACATCAATTCTCTTCTTCAGACCTGGAATATAGAAGGCATTTAAAAAAAAGAAACAGGTTGAATAGAGTATACTGCAAATTAAGAGTGGTTTTGCAGCTAAACAGGTTCATTAATTTTCTCTTGGATTCATAACCAATTAAATTTGATCAAAATACAGTTAAATTTAAAGATTCACATAGATTACTAATTTATTGATATGCAAATAGGAACAAATCTTGCTACTTGAAAGCTATTGCTGAAATACTTGGATTGTAGATGACAACTTCCTGGATGATGTTAGTGTCCCATAGGTAAAATATGATTCACAGAAGAAGGAGTTAATATATTTGTGGTGCAAAGTAATTTCTAATACTGTCAAAGTTCATCATGTTCCTATTGCCATTTCTTTAAAATGATCACATTTTAAAATGTTACAAATAAAGTGTTATTAGTGGTCATATCATCCAAGATTGTAGATTTACTTGAAAAAAGAATGTCATTGGTTTTGTCGGGAAGTTGGAACAATTTGGCATATAATGTCTCTCCTTTCTCACCTCAATTGGTGGCCTCACTCTGGTTTTTCTATATTCCTATCCCTAGCTCTACTGCTTGGGTACTCTGGTGGTTTAGAGCTGTTATGCACCCCAGAAAAGGCCATGTTATTTTAATCCATTCCTAGAGGTGCAGACCTACTGTGGGTGGGAACTTCTGGTTAGGTTGCTTCAGTTGTGGTGTGACCCAGCCATTCCCTGGACTGGGTGTCTTGTTCCTTTAATGGAGTCCTTTTTGAGAGGATAAGAAAAAGTCCAGAAAGAGCTTAGACAGAAGCCCCAGAGAAGCTGGGAGACAGGGACACACCCACAGAAACAGAGAGGGAGCCACTGAAGTCAGAAGCTGAAAGCAGGGAAGCCTGGGACAGAAGGACCAGCAGATGCCAGCCATGTGCCTTCCCTCCCATATGGCAGAGGTGTCCCAGATACCAGCAACCTTTCTTCAGAGAAGTATTGTCCTGTTGATGCATTGAGTTGGACATTTTCATAGGCTTAGAACTGTAAATTTGTAAGCGAATAAATCCCACTGCCAAAACAAACCCGTTTCTGATATATTCTACTCTGACAGCTTTAGTAAATAGAAACAGGTATTATGAAGGAACCCGAATCAAAGAAATATTTACAGTGTTTCTTTTAAGCCTTTTCAGAATGGACTCTTTTCCTAGACACTTTAATAGGCACTAACTTAATGTACACCATGATTGCTTGATTCTGCGCTTCTGACATTAATTCTTAATCTTCTCTTTTTGCGGAAATTTTGAAAAATCAATAGTATAATGTGATGCACATGCTGCAATGGGTTGAGTAGAATGGTCTTTTCCAAGGTAGGCTTCAGGCTAAATGTATTGCACTGAGTATAATTTGGACTGGAAAATTATGTCAGGCTGGTAGTCTTTAGATCTCAAGGTATAGAGGGCATATGTTTTCCTGATCACAATTCTAAAGGAAAAACGATAACCAAAAATATTTTTTCAGAGATTTTGCAGCTTGTGTAAAAAGTGCACAATTGGTTTTACATGCTTTTGGTTTGAGAGTGGAATTCTTTAATGGCTCAATCTTACATTCCTTTCCATGCCTTTGACACTGAACTAGTTCAAGATTGGCTCAACACTTACAGAAATTATAAGGTTGCCAATCTCTTTCTGCCTTTTCTTCCAAAGGATTAATGCTGAAAGTTTCCTCATATTTAACATATTATCCTATTATAAAGTACTCCATGAAATATGTTTGAGCACTTACCTAATATGCATCCATACTATGATAAGCATTGCTCACTTTACTTGAAAGTGTACTGATCTAGCACAATTGGTCTGCTCATAGTTTGTTAAATACCCTCTTTATATTCCTGTCTATAAACTTGGCCTGGGTTCATTCTTTCAATTTTATTTCTGCCTCAAGTAATTCCCTCTCCCTTTAAATCTGACAGTAAATGCTACTTGTATCAGATATATCTTTCTACATTATTAGAAATAGAACTGATTATCTTATTCCATTCTCCAGATTATCAAAGAAAAAAGTTATTGCTTTATTCCATTACAATTGTTCTGCAACATTCTTGTGGTATTTACCGTATCCAGCATTTAAATGCATACATTTAAATATAGTTTGTTTTCCTTTAATTAGATTATATTTTGAATACATAGGTAATATATTTTCAATTGTAGCAGAGATAATTTTTCAAAAGGTTGTTTTTCTATGAAGCTGTTGTTAGTGGTATATTTAATTAAAATTAACTCATTAAATGATATAATAATACAAATGAAATGGTGAGAAGGTAAGAATGTAAATGGTTTATTTAAAATTGCCTATAATAAAATTAATATAAGACAACACATATGAAGTGGAAAATATCATAGAAAATAATAGACCCCCTGAAATACGAAAATGACTTAAGATAAATTTAAGGTAAACATGTTCATCAGGATGAGATTGGAAATATATGTCTTTCCAGATAATGGTAAAATGGGTAATTATTAAAACATGCAGCACTGAGAAGAAGGAAAATAAGTTCTGCTAGTTGTGCTACAAGTGTACCTAGAGATAGCATAACAAGAAATCTTCTTGAGCAAAAAGTTTAAAGAAACAAAACTGGCAAAACCTACTATATTACAAGAGAAGTTGTAAAATTCCCCTTGGAAATATCTCAAAGTTTCAGAATTATTTCCCAAGTTCTAGGAAAGTAAGCCTGATGCAAGATTAACCAACTTTGAAGTTGAGGCATGTACTCACACCAGTAAGATGAATTCAAATTAACATAGTAATTTTCTTTCAATCTAATTGACATGATAGGAAGCAACTGAGTTTATTTACTGATAACTTATTTATTCATTTATTTTGCTTAGTATTAGGATACTAAGAGACAGTATCAATTTCAAAGAACATGTGCTAGGGGAAAGAAAAGAAGAGTGTGAGAAAGAAAATCGGGAATCCCATGGTATAAGAGGTGTAAGGTGTGTACAGAATAGCCCTACTGAAAAAGTGACAGGTAAGTAAACACTGGAAGGATGTGAGGGTGTGAGCAGGCAGGCATCTTGAAGGAAAGTGTTGGAAAGCAGAAAGAGATAAAACAAAGGCCCTTAGGCAGGAACATGCTCAGTGAGTAAAGGAAACCAGGATGGTGGGAGTGAAGAGAGAAGGGAGGAGGGCTAGCTAGCTCAGCAAAGTGCTGGTAGAAGAGGGAGTTACCAGAATGCAAGGGTCTTATGTGCCAATGGGAAAATCTGGCTTCCATTTTCAATGTAAAGGAAGCCAAAGCGGGGGGTTTTAGAAGAGTGATGAGAATCTCTTCTGCTAATACTACAATTTTGGCTGTTGGGTAGTGGGAAAATATAAAAACAAAGCAAACAAACAGAGAAAAACAAGCAAACTGGAGAATGTTAAGATATGAGGCTATTGTGATAATCCAGGAATTAGATGTGGTGGAGTCCATTAGCCTGCTAATGGTGGGCTGGGTTAGAAGTGATCAGATTCTGTACATACTTTGAATATAGAGTCAATAGATAAAAAACATCAGAACAGAAGGGATATGGGGCATGTCAGAAAAAGAGGAATCAAGAAGAAAAAAATCTTATAGGAGATTTAACTTGAAAGATGAAGCTACCATTAGTTGATATGGTGAATAATTTGGGAAGGAGGAAAACATGTTAATTGGTGGTCTCTCAAGACGGATCCTACAGAAATCAAAGACTGACTATAAACTAAATGGGGGATATGTTTAGTGAAAACTTACACTTGTGAGTCAAAAGTGCACAAGTATTTTTAGGTATAATTGGTACTCAGTAAAGTTTGTCCTTATAATGGACAGTTTTGTAAGTTTCAACAAATGGTGTAATTGCTTAACTGTAACCATTATAATCAAGAAACAGAACGTTCAATCACTCCAACAAATTTCCCTGTGTCTCTCATTGGTCAACCCCTTTCCATAATCCCAGACATTGAAAACCACTGATCTGTAGTCTCTCTTAGAGCTTTGCCTTTTCAAGTATGTTATATAAATGATGGGTTATAAGATAAATATATGTTTAGCTTTATGAATAAAAATAATTTTACATTATGGACTATGACCCATTTTGAGTTAATTTTATATGATATTATATATGGATTGATGTTTAACAATTTATATGTGGATGTCTAATTACTCTTCTATTGTATGTTAAAAAGACTATTCTTCCTCCAGTATAGTAACTTTGTGTTTGTGGTGAAAATAGTCAGTAGATAGGTGAATTCTCTTATTTTTTTCATTATTAATCACTAAGCTATAATTTTTCCAACTCTACACTGTTTTGACTACTGAACCATTGTATTCAGCTTTGAAATCACATAGTGTGAATCCAACATTTTTTCCATTCTAGGCTGTTTTTATTAATGTTTCCCTGCCTTTTGACAAAAATTTTCATAATAGCTTGTCAAATTACACATTATGGTGGGGTTTTGATTGGAGTTATAATGAATCTATAGATCAGTTTAGTAATATTTCATAACAACAATATTGAGCTTTCTAAAATATGAATACCAGTATAATTCTCCATATGTGCGTCTTTTAAGATTTCTCATATTATTGGGCATTTTTTCTTTTTTTTTACATTTCAACATGCAGAACTTGCACATATTTTTCTATTTATTTGTAACTATTTCTTGTTATTTGGTTCTATATTAAATGATACATGATTTTTAAAAATTCAGTACTTATTGTTTTATTTCACTTGTTGATTACTAGAAAATAGAAAAGTGATAGATTTTGTATATTGACTTTGTACCCTGTGACTTTGCTGAAATGACTTATTCATTCCAGTAGTTTCTTAGTGCTGCTTTTTGGAGGAGGATGTTCTATTAAGAAAATCATGTCACCTGTGAATATAGATAGTTTCATTTCTTCCTTTCTAATTTATATGTCTTTATTGCTTCATTTCCCTTATGGTGTGGGCTAAGACTTCTAGTACTGTGTCGAATAGGTGTTGTGACATTAACATCCTTTCTTTGATCTAAGTTTTAGGAAGGCAACATTAAATCTTTCAACCTGTAGAGTGAAAAAAATAAAACTATATATTTTTAAAATTTTGTTTTTGTGACTCTGGTTAAGGATTAAGGATTTTTATTAGCAATTGATGTTGGAAATTGTCAAATGACTTTTTTACATCTAGTAAAAAAGTTATAAGCTATTTTTAAATTTTATCTAATGATACAGTGAATACACTGATCTATTTTCTAACGTTGCACTAGTCTTGCATGCTTGGTGTGAATACCACTTGGTCATGAGGTATTATCCTTTTTATATATTGCTGAATTCATTTTGAAAATAAATTTGAGGAATTTTATGTTAATGTCTCAAGGAAACCTAGTTTGTAGTTTTCTTTACTTAAAATGTATTTATATGCTTATTTTTAAAAATCAGAGTAATGCAAGTCCTCATAGAATGAATTATTCTCTGTTCTTTAAGAGTTTGTGTAACTTGCTATAATTTATTCTGTAAATGTTTTGTGGAATTTTCCAATGAAGCCGTCTGGCCATGGAGTTCTCTTTGTTGGCCAGTTTTGTTTTTTTTTTTTACCATATTTTATATTTTTATAATAAATGTACAACTATTACTTTCATAAGTAAGATTTAGTAGATTTTGTCTACCAAGGGCATTTTCTATTTCATCTAAATTTATGAATTTCTGGATATAAAGTTGATAAAACATTCTCTTATACTCTTAATGAATAATGTCAAGAGCTCAGTTGAGCGCAGGTGACCATGGCTGTTGTGGAGAGGCTAACGTGAAGAAAAAGTGCTGGTCCCTCCCATTCCATCCCCCTCCCTTCCATGGAGCCTCCTGGGTAATCCGCCGGTGAGCACAGGTGTGGGGAGGCTCACTGATGTGGGAGACCTGAAAAAAGGCTTCTGCAATTTTACGAGCCCAGACACTGGAGTGGAAATACACTGAGCGGAGAAAAATGTCTTCATTCTTCTTTTCCTCCCCCCATACACGGACTCAGCAGAGATGACCGGAAAAGGCCTGGAGGTAGGGAGGTGGATATGGGTAAGGGCTTGATCAGCCGGGAGCTGAGTCCTTTACTGCAAATCCCTTCAGGAACTGCGATCTGCTGGCCGTTCACCGTGTCGGATGGGGCGGGGCAGCTTCTCCCGTGAGGCGGGGGAGGTGAAGTCTCTGTAATGGCCTGTGGTCCCGCCGGAACTGTGGCATCCAAGTTTGGCAAGAAGCCAGGCCCCTCAGATAACAGTACACAGTGTCTCCTCTTTAGTACTCGGGGTCTGGGTGATTTACATATTCTCAGTTTTTTTCTTGGCACATCTGCCAAAAGTTTTATCAGTTTTGATCTTTCAAAGACTAGCTTGTTGGTTTCTTTGTTTCTCTATATTGGTTTACTTTTCCTGTTTTCATTGATTTGTTTTTTACCTTTTAAAATTTCTTTTATCTACTTGCTTCTGGCTTATTTGTCTTGTTCTTTGTAGTTTGTCAGAGTACAAGCTTAGATTATTGACTTGGGGCTTTTTTGTTTCTTTTCCAAGATAAACATTTAAAGCTATAAATTTCTTTTTAAGATGAATTGTAACTACATCTAACAAATTTGAATATGCTGTGTTTTTAAATTTATAAATATAGTTGTCCACATATATTTCTGTTATCATTTTCTAACTTAATTCTGTTATGGTCCAAGAAATACTTTTATGGTGTCCATTATTTAAATGTTTAAAGCTTTGTTTTATGGCCCGATTTACATTAATAAATATTCCATTTAGCTTTGAAAACAATGCATAGCTTGTTTTTGATGTATATGTGTCTTATAACTGTCAAGTCAAATTGTTTGTTAGTGTTGGATCTTTTATACAATTGTTGACTTACTGTCTAAGAGTACTAAGATCCCAAATATACCTTTTTCTCCTTTCATCTCTATCGCTTTTTTAGTTCTCTTATTTCGAAGCTGTATTGGTAAGTGAATGCACATTTAGGATTACTAGGCACACTTGGTAATTGGTCCCTTTATCATTATGTAATGTCTCTCTTTAACCATGGTATTAATCCTTGATTTGAAGTCTGTTTGCTCTCATATAAACATAGCTACTACAATTTTATCTTGATTAATATTCACAGTATCTGCAGTTTACATTATTTTACTATTATATATTTTTATATTAAAGTGAATTTCTTTATTAAATTTGGGTCTTGATTTTTAATACAATCTGACAATCAATCTTTACAGCAGTGAATTTAGAACATTTGCATTTAATACAGTATTTCTGTGATTGGATAAAATTGTGAATCTTGTGATTTGTTTTCCATGTTTATTTTTTCTCTTTTATTTTATCTTCTAATATTATTTTATGATTCTTTCTTATCTTCATTATTTATTTATTACTTTTATCTGCTTTCCTATTTTTTAGTGACTTCCATAGAGTTTAAAAAGTAATTCTTTAAATAATCACAGTTAACCTTCAAATAATATAATACTTCACATGTACAAATAAGGACCTTCATCAATGTCCTCTTAATTGCTCACACATTCTTTGTTATATTTCTGTTATAACTATATATTGTTATATATATATATATAGTTCATTACTTTCACTGTTCTGTAAGCACCCAGTATGTTGCTACTCCTTTTGATATAGAGGTTCAATAGAGTGATTAAAGCTAAGAAAGATAATTTTATATTTGCTTTCATTTACATAATTGGGTGCTTTGCAGTTGGTTTTTTTTGTTTGTTTGTTTGTGTGTGTGTGTGTGTGTGTGTGTGTGTGTGTGTGTGTGGTAGTTTGCAAGCTGCTGGAATGTGATATACTAGAACTGGAATGACCTTTATAAAAGAGAATGTAATACGTAAGAAGTTTACAGTTCTAAGCCTACAAAAATGTCCAAACTAAGTCATCCAGTTTAGTATAGGTACCTAAACTCAAGGAGGATTGCTGGGTAAGGAACACCTCTGTCAGTTGGGTAGCCATGTGGCTGGCATCTGCTACTCCCTTGCTCCTGGGCTTCTTTGCTTTCAGCCTCTGTTCCTGTGGGGGTTCCTCACTTTGCTTCTCTGGGTTGGCTTTCATCTTTGGCTCTCTCCAGGTCCTGACTTGCTTAACATCTCATGGCAACATCTGCCAGTCTCCAGGTATCTCCAAACCTCTGTTTCTCTGTTCTCCAAGTGTCAGCATCTGTGTCAGCTCTCTCTCTCTCTCTCTCTCTCTCTCACTCTGTTGGCTCTCTGTCAGCTCTGTTGTTTCTCCAATATGTTTCTTTTAAAGGATTCCAGTAAACTAATCAAGATCCATCTGGAATGGGTGGAGTCACATCTCCATCTAATCATAGGTCATACCCACACCTGGGTGTGCCCATCTCCATGGAGATAACTTAATAAAAAGTTTCCGCCTACAATATTGAATCAGGATTTAAAGATAAGGCTGCCCCCACAAGACTACATCAGGATTAAAATATGGCTTTTCTGGGGTGCATAATATTTTCAAACCAGCACAGTGTTTTTATGCATTTATCTAATTTCCTGTGTGTATCATATTCCAACTGCCACAGAAGTTCCTTTAACATTTATTTTAGAGCAGCTTTACCATAATGAATCCTCTCAGTATTTGATTGTATTAGAAAATTTTTATTTCTCCTTCCTTTTTTGAATAATATATTTTTTTGCTAGGCATAAAATTCTCCTCTGTGTGCAATAAGTTTTAGTTTTCCTTTGGATGTTTATAATATTACCTGTTAATATTGGTTTTCCATAGTTTGAATATGTTATGATTTGTTTTGTTTATTTTTTGGTGTTTTTTATTTGTTTGCTTATTTTATATTTATCCCACTTGATTTTCCCTAAGCTTCTTGGATATATAATTTGGAATTTGGTACATTGCCTAATTTTGGAAATCTCTTTCTCTCTCTCTCTCTTGCCTTGTACTGTCTCTTCTTGGAGGTACCAAGAAGAGACAGTACATACATGTATGTACTGGATGGTTTGATATTGTCCAAGAATTATTGGATGCTCTGTCTTTGTTTCCCCCTTTTCCTTTTCTCTCTTTATTTTCTGTGTTGAGTAATTTCTATTCCTTCAAGTTTATCATTTATTTTTTTGGCTGTGTCCAGTCTACTTATGAATCTATTTAAGGAATTATTCATCTTTATTTCCATGGTCTTTGTTTATGCCATTTATCATTGATACTTTTTTATCACTTGCGTCTCTCTTCTGGAACTTCCAGTTTTTTCATGCATGTAGTTCACTTTTCCACCAGAGCCTTTAACATAATAATCATAATTATTTGAATTTTCCTGTCTGATAACTCATCATCTTGGGTCATATTCAAGTCTGGTGTTATTAATTGTTCTGCTTTTGGTGTTTCATATTTGTTGTTATTGTTGTTGAAACTTGTATATCTTGTGTAAACAAATAGAAATAAAGTAAAATAATATTTTATGTTTGGACTTGGGCACACTTTTCAAGGTCTTATGTGAGAAATTGGATGGAACTTATAATGAATTGAGCTGAGTTGGGGCTTTGTTGTTACTATGGCCAGCCTCATTCATTGCAGTATTCAAGTCCCTTTGTGGTGACCTTATGCTTAGGGTCTCGGCTAGTTTAATGAATGTTTTCCACTTTCAGCTTTAGAGAGTCCTCATAGACTCTTTCTCCTTGATCTTGCACTCTTACTACTCTTGATGCTGAAAAACCTGGTGGGGGCGTTAGAAGTAGATGTGTATTCTCTTGTTTGGGTTCAACCTCAGTCTTAAGCAGACCCATTAACCTGGTTCTCAGCAGGGAGGACTTCAAGAGTGTCTGTGGGTAGGAGTTGTCCCTCCCCAAGAAACAGCAATAGTCCTTTCTTCTTCTCTTTCTTCCCTCCATTCTTCTTTTTCCTCCTTTCCTCTCTTTTACTTCCTTCCTTCCTTTCTTCCTTCCCCCTCCTTCCCTTCCTTCCCTCTCTTCCTTCCTTCCTTTTTTCTTTTCTATTAAAGCAGCTGTAATAGGTAGTCACTGGGAAGAAAGGTTTGCAGCCCTTTCCCCAGCAATTTTGATTGGTATAACACAGAACACAGGGTAGATAAGAGAAGGGTCTTACTGAGGCATGGCTCTTTCCCAGGGTGCTGCTGTTCTCTTCTACCACACTCGCATGTCAGAGGAATGTTTCTCCTGAATCTCACCCTTCGTCCACTATTTCTCATGAGGCACATGCTGAGCCATCTTAGAAAAATCCTGTGAAAATTTTTGAATTTCAAGTGACTTTAACAAACCCAAATACATGATAACTAAGGTCCAAACTGGGATTAGATACCCCACTATGCTTGTGTCTAAAGCACTGTGCTGGTTTGAAAGGAAGTATGCCCCCTAAGAAAAGCCATGTTTTGATATAAATCCCATTTCTTAAAGGTAGAATAATCCTTATGCAATACTGTATATTTGGAACTGTAATGAGATCATCTCCCTGGTTGATGTGATTTGGTTGGGAATGGTTGTTAAACTGGATTGGGGGATGACATGTCTCCACCCATTTGAGTCGGTTGTTCTTAGTTTCTGAAGTCCTATAAAAGAGGAAACATTTTGGAGAGAGAGATTCAGAGAGAGTAGAACAAAGTAGCCATGAGACGCAGAGTCCACTAGCCAGCGACCTTTGGAGATGAAGAAGGAAGACGCCTCCTGGGGAGCTTCATGAAACCAGAAACCAGAAGCCAGGAGAGAAAGCTAGCAGATGATGCTGTATTCATCTTGTGCCCTTCCAGCCAAGAGAGAAGCCCTGACTGTGTTCGCCATGTGTCTTCTCACTTGAGAGAGAAACCCTGAACTTCATCAGCCTTCTTGAACCAAGGTATCTTTCCCTGGATGCCTTCGATTGGACATTTCTATAGACTTGTTTTAATTGGGACCTTTCCTCAGCCTTAGAACTGTAAACTAGCAACTCATTAAATTCCCCTTTTTAAGAGCCATTCCGTTTCTGGTATACTGCATTCCAGCAGCTAGCAAACTAGAACAAGCACTTATGGGTTTTTTACTCTTACAGTTATACATTGTTGGCTTTTAGTAATTCACTAAAATTTTTAGTAGAATTCTATTTAACCAGATTGTATGTGGTACCATGTCTACCCCAGATAAGTAAATGTTTGCATCATGTCTCTCCCTAGAAGTGCCTGTCTTTCCTGAAATTTCCTGTGACCTCAGCTCTCTGTTGGGTTGAATAGGTTGGAACTTTTGTAAATTATCCAGCATTTCTTATATAAAAGTTATAAAGGAAGCTCCTTCTAGCCTTCTATATACTATGTAGAAATTGTAATCACTACATATGTTTAAAGCCAAGAAGCAAGAGCAAGCAAGCCTGTTATCAGAAAAAAAATCACAATTTTATATTATATGCATGCGGACACATATAATCTCAAAATCGTATACTTTCTAGTTCTTACACATCAAAAACTGAAATTCTGTTGAATTTCTAGGACCGCATATTTGAGAACACTAGTCTCTTTCATGTTTGCTTCTCCGTAGTTGAGAATTCACACCCATTCCATACTCTCCTGTCTTACTCACAAGCCATACCCCACCCCCCACCACACACATTTCAGTGTCTTATATGAGTGATAGTTTGAGTAGAACCCTCTGTATTGAAGCTGCAGATACTGTGCTGATAGAATTTAATTTCTCTATGTGGAATGGGGATGTTTGGTCAAAGCTTAAAGATACCCATGTTATTATGGAGGTAAAATGTAAGGGGAAAAACTATGCAAGGGAGTCCTGGATCTCGGTAATCTTGCTCAGTTAAATATAAATTAACAAGTGTAGTGGTTTCCTTTGTGGAGAGCCGCCTCCCGGGTTGGGCCTAGTGGTCGCGCTGCGGCCTGCTCTAGAGTTCCCCCCGCCCATCGAGTGAGTCAAGATGGCGCCCGCATCCTGTTTCCGCGTATGACGTACGCACCCACCAACCCTATCTTCCAATCACCTCTGTATACGTGGCACTAACCTATTGGGTTTGGGCACAGTATATAAGAGGTTACCCGGACAGGGTGGGTGGAGACGACCCACAGGGAGCCGTGCCTGACGGCCGCATAGAGGTTGTTCCCCCGCGGGGTATCTTGTCCCGCGCGGAACCTGTAACAGAGAATGCAAGCTTAACTCCAGTAAAGGTCTGTGCTTACAACTGCTACGTGTCTTGGATCTGTGTTTCTCACCAGCGCGGATTTGTCTGCGTCTCTCTGTCTCTCCTCATTGTCTCACCCGCCGGCCGGGGGCTTGACGCTGAGCGAGAAGTCGCGGACAAGTGGTGGCCCGTACGGGGAACCTTCTGCTGCCTTTCCCCGAGCTGGTGAGGACGTGCTTCTTGAGTTCGCAGCGGACTTCCCGCGCTTGATCACCGCGAGAAGGTGAGTACTTCTTATTACGTGAGAGTTAAGGCCCGCGGGCTTTCAGGTAGCCCCGGGGACTCGGAAGAGCTCTCCGAGTGATTAAAGTACAGTGCCGACTGCAAACATGGGGCAGTCCGGAAGTTTACCTTTGTTAGCTCCCTTAAAGACCCTTTTAGCGGACGGCTCCTGTGAAAGTGAGCCGCCCACTTGTAAGCCGCCAGAGTCTGGCGCTAGTTCAGACACCTCTGACTCAGAGTCAGATGGTGATGAGACCGAGGGTGCAGACGCGCCTCCGCTGATCGATTGGGGGAGGCCCCCTGTCTCACCCACGCAGCCTTCCGCCCCGCCAGCGCCTGCTGCAGGGGCGCGGCGGCTTCCGGTGAATGGTTTTGGTGATCTCGCCAAAAACCCTCACCACGGGCTCCCTCTGGTGGCCGAATCAGGTAATTACAGTGGCTGCTCTCCAACTTCTGAGCGCTTGTTAAAAGGAATGGGATATGTCCCCGGCAAAGGCTTAGGAGCCTCATTGCACGGGCGCGCAAGGCCTATACAAGCTGTCTCCAATTCTGACAGACGAGGCCTGGGTTTTTCCTAGGGGCCACTGAGGAGAGATTCCCACCCACACCTATAAAACTAAAATGGAAGACCAGTACCCCGGTGTGGGTGCCTCAGTGGCCATTATCACAGGAAAAACTCTCAGCATTACACACTCTAGTGTCTATACAGCTAAAAGAGAGCCATATCATTCCCTCCACATCGCCTTGGAACACACCCGTATTTGTCATAAAGAAAAAATCAGGCAGATGGAGATTGTTACATGATTTAAGAGCCATTAATAATTGCATGGAGTCTATGGTAAAATTAAATACCTGCATGTGTCAGTAGACACATGGTCTCAGATATTATTTGCCTCTGCCGAATCAGGAGAAAGAGTCCACCAAGTAATTGCACACTGCCTTGCCGCTTGGGCAGCTTGGGGTAAGCTGAAAATATTAAAAACAGATAACGGACCTGCTTACACCAGCAAAGCCTTCCAAAGATTTTGTGCAAATATGGAAGTGCAATTAAAACATGGTATCCCTTACAACCCTCAAGGGCAAGGAATCATTGAAAGAGCACACAGGTCTCTTAAAGACTTGCTCAAAAAACAGAAAGGGGGAATAAGTCACGGCCTGTCCCCAAAGGCTCAACTGTCCATAGCCTTGCTTACGTATAATTTTTTAAATGAAAATTCACAGGGAATGACACCTGCCCTTCAACACACCACTCCGAGTCCTCCACATAGAGGTCTAGTCCAATGGAAAGATGTCCTGTCAGGACAATGGCAAGGCCCTGACCCAGTGCTCAGCTGGGCCAGAGGCTCTGTTTGTGTTTTTCCCTAGGAACCAGGACGTCAACCAGTGTGGGTTCCGGAAAGACTGGTGAGAACCGTGACACCGCCCGGGGGCGCCGAGGAACTGCTGCCCAACAAATCAGCAAACCTTCAACCTGAACCGTCCGACCCGGTCTCCAACTCTGCTGATGACGGCGGCGACTGACGAGATGGCAACGAAAACGCCGGTCACCCTTCGATTGTTTAGAAGGGGGACCAGTTTTAATAACCCCCGTTGCCTTCGACCTTTCCAAACTGGGCGAGACTGTACAAAGTCTGTGGAACCGAGTCACCTCTTGGTTCTCTTGGCCCAATTTGACTACTTGGATTCTCGTAGCAGTGGGACTCTTAGTAACTCTGTTCATTGTTAAATGTTTGTTAGAACGCTTGTTCCAGACGCAGCAACAGCTACGCGTCACCACTATGTTGGCTATGTCACTTGCCCCTGATGCCCCTGGCGACACCCGCACCGTAGCCCTGTCCTCCCCCCCACTGCGTGGCCCGTCACGGCCACTCAAGGCGGGACGCTCGAAAGTAAGGTCTGCTGCAAAGCCCATGGCCGTGTCCCGGGTGTAAAAGGCGGCACCAGAAGTCATAATTTTTGTCTAAAGGATGATCTCTAAGGCAGAGTCACGGTCCTGGCCAGACTAGACTCCGGCCATTGCACAGAGACATCTAGTGACACTCTCGACTCTGGTTGCCGCTCTCCTGAGCCCCGCTTAGCCCAGTTGCGAGGCGAAGCACTGCAGGGAGAGTCACGTGGTTTCCAGCTCACGGGCTCTCCGGTCTCTATATGAGGTGAGCATTCTGGTCGGTGCCAGAGGTTCAGCCGCAAGATGGCTGGAGCCTAGTCCAGACTCCCCAAAGCACCAAAACAAGTAGTGGGCTAATCAAGCTCACGGGAGCTCACTCATCAATGGAGACACTGGGTCTAAGAAAGGGTCTACGGACCAAAAATAATAAAAAAGGGGGAGATGTGGAGAGCCGCCTCCCGGGTTGGGCCTAGTGGTCGCGCTGCGGCCTGCTCTAGAGTTCCCCCCGCCCATCGAGTGAGTCAAGATGGCGCCCGCATCCTGTTTCCGCGTATGACGTACGCACCCACCAACCCTATCTTCCAATCACCTCTGTATACGTGGCACTAACCTATTGGGTTTGGGCACAGTATATAAGAGGTTACCCGGACAGGGTGGGTGGAGACGACCCACAGGGAGCCGTGCCTGACGGCCGCATAGAGGTTGTTCCCCCGCGGGGTATCTTGTCCCGCGCGGAACCTGTAACAGAGAATGCAAGCTTAACTCCAGTAAAGGTCTGTGCTTACAACTGCTACGTGTCTTGGATCTGTGTTTCTCACCAGCGCGGATTTGTCTGCGTCTCTCTGTCTCTCCTCATTGTCTCACCCGCCGGCCGGGGGCTTGATGCTGAGCGAGAAGTCGCGGACATTCCTTGTCTATCCTAGACTTCAGGAAAAAAATGTAGGTTCTCTTTTCTAGGCTGGAAAGACTTGAAAACAGAAAGACATTACCATTTGCAGAAGTTAATGGATTTTATTTATAAAGTTTTGTAGATACCTGCATCTAGAAATGGTGTTGGGAAGTGACTGCTATTTATACATCGAATACATAATCCCAATAAGCGACAGGAATACCAATGTTCTTTCCTCATTTCACAAATTAAATTAATCTGGACCCATAATTTGCAGTCTCAGAAGCATCTCAGTAAAGCTTGCAGAATATTAAATTATACTGAACAATGAGCTATTTATAGATATGTATCATCTTTATTGCTATTATGAATGGTGAACTACTCTGTGTATTGTGCTATTTGTGCTCATCAGTCAGTACTGAGGAGAAAAGGGGGAATATTTAGTGATCACATAGAGCAGAATGACCAACAAGTTACATTCAGTAAGTGGTGTGTTTAGGGAGTCAGGAGCAGGCAGGATTGAAATATGTTTCTTCTACATCTTTAATCCCCCAAGTAAAAAGCAAGTACATTGAAAGAGCCATGTTCCTGGATGAAAAAGAATTCTCTAATTTTGCAGAAGCAGGAGAAAGTTCATCCAGATGACTTTTTAAGTGCTGAAAAATTGGAAGAGAGATGATATATTATTAAAAGTTGATGATGGCTAAATAACTAAAATATATTATGGGTTGGGCATTTTCTTTATACACAAAACAATGAAATTAGACTATGTGGGGGTCTTGGTTATAAACATTTATTGAAAAACCTAGAATTGAGAAAGGAAATTAAAGTTAGAAGAAGATGAAGAAACAATTGGGCTCAAATTAACGTTAAGGCAGAGATGGATGATAATGACTATAACCCTGTAGGACCAAATTTTAGGCAAGTGAAGCTTCAAGAGACAAACTTCTGTACACAGGAAATACCCGAAGTTTAGATCCACAGTCCATCACCAGGCAGCACTGGGAAAACAGTTTGAGACTTGAATCTGGGAGAGTTCCAGGCACAAATTTCTCAATAAATAATAATAACATATAAAGATCAATCTGGCTCTTTTACCAGGAGCTTAAGGCCTTGCCTCTGGGCTGAATATCTTCTCATTTGCCCATTATAACTTTAAGAGGAGCAATTTACAAGTCCCAAAATTAATGAAAATGCAAAAAAGCATTTTTTTTTGCATTGGCAGATTCTTCTGAAAGTTTTGTGCTCTCTAAAGTTTAGTGACTTCATCTAGATACTGTCAATAGTTAAATATTCACTGCAGAGCTGTACTGAGGCATAAATGGAGTGATAATTATAAAGCACCCAGTAAAGATCATAATCATAACAGATGATCAGAAAAATATGTCTCTAGTATAAATGTTGACATTAACTTTAATGTAACTTTCAACTTTACATTACAACAATTCACACTGCATAGAATAATTAGCATCATTTTTTTAAATCTTGAACATAAGAGGAAATCCAGATTTGCTTCTTTGAAAAATGATTATTGTTGATGAGTTTACGTTGGAAGGACTGTTGATTTCTGGAAGGAACATATCTGGAGGGGTACCACTTCGAATGGAAAAGAGAAAGTGTAAAAAAAAATAGAAAAAGACTAGAGACTCTGAATTCCATTTATATCACAATGTTGACTGGAGCAAATCCCTGGATGTTTTATTAACTTTATTCACAAAGAAACTATCTGTGATGTAGCATCAGGTGAATGAGGGAAGAGACCTGGGTCTTGACTCAGTTTCCACAGGAGTGGGCATTTTTAATATTTCTTGGAATCACTTTCCTCATAGTTAAAATGAAAGACTAATTTTAGATGATTTCTAAAGACTCCTTAAGTTCATGCTTCTATACTCAAATATTTATTTTGCATGTTTAGTGCAGTGAAGGAAAGCTAAGGATCTGAGGAAAGGAATAACAGAGATAGCATAAGAAATTGTTTCTTTACCTTTGGGGTTTAGGAGAAACGAACAGCCTGGGATTCAATACAGAGATCTACTATGTTAGACTTTTGGAGGTCTGGCAAGGAAATATATATTTTTCATAGATTCCTCAACTGTTTTGTTCCTATTTACAAGAAAGTTCAAAAACTAGTATGTCAAGTGATATATAACATTTCCCCACAAGGGTAAGAAGCAGTTGATTGGTTTTCTAGATTAAAGCTTTCACAGGAGGACTTTTGTTTGTTTATTTACAATTTAACAGGTATGTGATGCTTAACTATATAAATTTGCATTTGGAAATTACATCTCCCAAGTTTCACTTTGGAAACACTAAAACAGAATTTTTTCAGGTGTTTTAAACATCCTTGTTATATGTGTCTATAATTGGAAAATTCATTATGGCACTATGGATATTGCTCAAATGTGAAATTATCACTTGACAAGGAAATGATTAATTTTCTGATGTTCAAATAGAATAACTTAGGAAGCATATGAGCTTCCCATAGGGAACTTATGGTTCAACAAATACATATCTCACTACACAACCTCCATAATTATAGAGCTTAAACATTATTGCACATTAATCCATTCAAAACCCTTAAGTACAGCATGCATGTGAGACAGAGAATAGTCCAATCTTCAGTTAAGTTAAGCCAGACAAGTTCCATATGGCAAACAAGAGCAGAAAGTAGGGCAGAGAATGCAAAAAAGAAGGAAAGTGGGCGGGCCGCGGTGGCTCAGCGGGCAAAGTGCTTGCCTGCTATGCCGGAGGACCTCGGTTCGATTCCCGGCCCCAGCCCATGTAACAAAAACGGAGAAACAGAATACAATAAAACAAGAAAATGTTTAAAAATGTTTCCCTTTCTTCCTTCCTTCCTTCCTTCTATCCTTCCTTCCTTCTCTCTGTCTTTCCTTAAAAAAAAAAAAAAAAAAAAAAAAAGAAGGAAAGTACAGACTGCTCTAAATAGGGATGGAATAGATAAAATCGCTCAAGAATGAATAAGTCCCACCCTGAATTGGTTTATGTTGAGGAAAGATCTGAGAAAAGGTACATCAGCATGCTGATTATTGGGAAGCTTAAAAGAAGAGGCTTGGAAATATTCAGTGTCTCATGTAACAGTGGGGATGTAGAGTCCAGGGTCTGTCGGGCAGGCCACAAACCGGCAACTCCAGTGAAGATCCTCAGTGAACTCTCAGGAGAGTCTGACTGGGCAGCCATGGGAATGGAAGAGCCCAAAATCCATAAGGCGGCTTGAAGCTGGTGGCTCCAGTGAAAAGGTCTGGACAAACTCCACAGGAGAGGCTCACTAGCTGAAGCAGGAAGAGTGACTGTCTCTTCTGAATCCTCTTAAATGCCTTCTGGTGATTAGTTTAACCATCACTCATTGAAGAAGACACTCCCCTTAGTTGATTACAGATGCAATCATCTGTGGACGCAGCCCATGTGATCACGATTTAAGTCCATGAACTGTCCTCATAGCAGGCCAGTGCTTACCCGACCAGACATCCAGGCACCAGCTCCTGGCCAAGTTGACACATGAACCTGACCATGACAGCATGGGTTCAGTAAATGCCACTCTTTGAACCAAAAGAATGGCATTTTTTCAGTGCAATTTTATTGAGATATACTCACAGACCATATAAGTATCCAAAGTATATAATCAGTGGCTCACAGAATCATCATACAGTTGTACATTCATTGCCACAATCAATTTTAGAACATCTTCATTACTCTAAAAATAAATTAAATGAAAATAAAAATAAAAAAGAACACCCAAAACATCACATACCCCCGTTATTTATGTATTTATTTTTCTTTATTTTCTTACTCATCTGCCCATACGCCGGATAAAGGGTGTGCCAGTCACAAAGTTTTCACAATCACATGGTCACTTTCTAAAAGCTATATAGTTATACAGTCATCTTCAAGAGTCAAGGCTACTGGGTTACAGTCCAACAGTTTCAGGTATTTCCATCTAGCTATTCTAATATGCTAGAAACTAAAAATGAATATATAATACCTAAAAAAAACCCTCCAGGATGATCTCGCAACTCGATTTGAAATCTCTCAGCTACTGAAACTTTATCTTGTTTCATTTCTTTTCCCCCTTTTGGTCAAGAAGACTTTCTCAATCCCATGATGCCAGGGCCAGGCTCATGCCAGGAGTTGTGTCCCATGTAGTGCTGGGGGTGGGTAATGAGTTTATTTGCAAAGTTGGCTTAGAGAAAGAGAGGCCACATCTGGACAACAAAAGAAGTTCTCTAGAGATGACTATCAGGCATAATTATAAGTAGGCTTAGTCTCCCTTCACAGGAATGCTTCATAAGGGCTTGACTTATTAAGTTGGTAGTTCCTAATGCTTGTGAGAACATCAGGAATTCCTTGGGGGGGGAGTTAAATATTTCCACATTTTTCCAGAATAGGCATTTTTTAAAATAAGAGATCCAATAAGACACCCAGTACCTCACACTACTATAGGAATGTATTACGTCTGATCTAAGTAAACTCTAAGAAATGTTTAAATATCTTAAAAACAACAACCAAAATTCATATAAAGCTAATATAATAAGAGGTGAAAATGTAAGAATGGACTTTTCTGCTGATCGAAGATATTTCTCAGAAGATAAACTGTGAAACAGAGGAAATTCATCACAAAAGCACCCCAAAAAATTAAAAATTGTTAGATAAATATTTAAAGATATAAAAGAAGAATTCAGGAAGAAATTTTTAAAAGCCTACACAATTGGAAAATATCTATATGAAGCTGGTCTAAGCTGTGCATCCCATACAAAAAACAAAAACAAAAATAAAACACTTTATAAAAAAATGAAATCAGGATGGAATAAATTATTTTTCCACAGCAAAAATCAATATAAGAGAATAATAAGCAACATTTTAAAGAAAACTCTGGAAAAGAAGGTAGAATTATATATTTAGTCAAGCCATCCTTCAAATTTCAAGGCTTTAGAAAAAAAATTTCACTTGCAAGTACTCAAGGAAGTTTGTATTCAAGAGCCCCTTCAGAGGACACATTTTTATGTGTAAACTTGCCTCTCCCCAAAAGTCAATGCAGTCTGCAAGCAATCACAATTTTTTTCTGACCTTTTGGACATTCTCTAGGGCTTATGTAGGTCATATAGACAAATGCCCTAGCAGAACTGCCTGTGACAAAATGGTGATTGATATTCAAAGATTCATATTCAAAGAAAATATATGGATCAGCCTACTATGAAAAAATATCTTCCTCTTGTTGTAAAAATAATATCATCTCTATGCAAAAGTTAGAAATTACATAACAGTATATTAAAGAGAATAACAATAAAAGATAACTATTTATACACAGTATTACTAACAATGTACATATTTGGTTTGTAACAGTGTGATATATTACTTCAAAAAACATGAGTTTAATCAAAGTAACCATTTAGCCTGTTGGTGAATAATATTTAAATGTTGAACTCTATGACTATATTTTTTTACCATGATGCCTTATTTACAAATTGACAATGCTTCAGAAATACATTTCAATATATCACTGTGTCTCTTCTTGTTATTAGTCCTCTTAATCCTGAAGCCATTATGTATGAACTTCAGTCCAGTTAGGTTTATATATCACTAACCCCCATTAATTACTGAGATCTCTATTCATTATGGAATAAAATATGATCTATTGCATGATTTCAAGGTATTGTTAAATCACTTAGAATGTTTGAAAAATACTCTTGATCCTGATCCATTCCCTAAATGATTACAGATTATGAAAGTATCATTAAAGGAATAAACAAATAGACAAATGGAGGAGAATAAAGACCTCAAGGAAAGACCAAGGTATATATCAGAGCTAAATATAAAATAAAAAGTTAGTATTATAAACTGATGGTGAAATAATGAGTAGTTTTTGCACGTTGTTGGGGAAAATGTTCTCGAGCTATACGGATAAAATTAAAAAGTATAAACTAAATGGATTAAAACTGATTTATGAAATGTAAAACTACATTGGTAATCTAAAATGTAATACCTTTAGATAAAGTAAACTTTTTAAGTAAATATCTAAAACACAAAGTTAATAGAATTTTCTTAATGTGATTATATAAAATTAATAATTTCTTTTCAAAAAAGGAAACCATCATCATAATTACCAAGCAGACAGGAGATTGGGAAAAATGATTTGTAAATTTGAAACTGAGAAAAAATTAAACAGTTCATACAAAACTGAGACAGACAGCAAGTATGACAGATAAATGGGCAATGAATTAATGGATGAAAGAATCTATGAATTCAGGTGCAATAAATAGAAGAGAAAATACTGGAAGTTAACAGGCATATGTGATGTGAAAACCCAACAATAAAATGAGCAAATAAAAAGTAAAAGGAATATTAATATATATGTATGTCTCTCTCTCTCTCTCTATATATATATATATATATATAATTTTTAAGCCATTAGGCTGATAGCAAAAGCTAAATATTGCTTATTATTGTCAGGGATGTGAGATAGAAGAACTCTCCTACTGGTGAGAGTGTAGACTGGTGCCTTACATTCTGCCATGAATTGAGGAGTATGGCTAACTCAACCCTCTTAACTTGAGGTCCAAATCCAACAAAACTAAACCTCCTGTGCAATTTACTTGTATTTCCCAGTGTCCTTTTTAGATGAAAACAAACAATGCGAAATACCAGGTACCTTAATAATCAATGACCTTATGTCATAACATGGTATTTCAGTCTGCTAAAACTGTGGGAATGCAACATATCAGAAATGGGTGGGCTTTTAACAATAATGATTTATTAAGTTACAAGTTACAGTTCTAAGGCTGTAAAAATGTTCACATTAAGGACAACAAGAGGATACCTTCTCTGAGGAAAGGCTGTTGGCATCTGAGGTTCCTTTGTCACATGGGAAATCACATTGAAGGCACACGGCAAGGTTTGCAGGTCCTTCTCTCCCAGGTTTAGCTTCTGGTTTCAGTTGTTTTCTCTCTCAGCTCCTGTGAGTCCTCACTTCACACCTCTGGGAGGTTTCTTTCTAAGCTCTCTGAACTTTTACTGTCTTTTATCTTCTTCTCAAAGGGCTTTAGTAAAGGACTGAGACCCACCTTGAACGGCGTGGGCCACATCGCAATTGAAATGGCCTGACTGAGAGGTTCCACCCACAATAGGTGTGCCCCACAGGAACAGATTAAAATCACATGGTCTTTCCTGGGCTACACAGCAGATTCAACCCAGCACCCGTAGAAACTGAACATTGGTGAGATAGCACAGAAATATATTTTTATAATAAAAAAATTAGTATATGATTAAAGTCAGACCTGAAATGAGACATTTGAAATAAATTAGTGAATAGGAAGATGGAGAAGGAGGATAGTGGAAAAAAGAAATAATAAGAAAAGAAGGAAGAACTAGTTTAAAGTGTGGTGAAAGAACAAAACTACCAAAGGAATTTTTTTCTTTTATGTTTCAAGGAATAATTACCACATTTCTCTTCAACTGAAACTGTATCTGAGATTTCTCGATTATGATTTTCATGCTACTAATTACAAAGAAATTTCTTCCAAGGCAGTATGGAGGAAAATTTGCTGGGGAGATTCAAGCCATTAATGGAGCTGATGTGGTAGGAAATTGGCAAGAGTAAACCAGGAAAGTGGGAAATGATTCAAAAATCAAAAGAATATCTGAAGCTGTATTAAGAAGGGTGATGCTTAATATCTAGAGTTCTATTAGTGCGTCTGCAAAATTAATGTCAGTCTGTGATAAGTCAATAAATTGACCATCTATAAATGTGCCAAGAATTATGAGAATACAAATCAAAATAGATTATTCTTGCCCTTGAAGGATTTATGCTCAAAGAGGAGAGATATTGTTTCTGATTGTTTGTGGCAAAAGATGGAATAGCTGTATGTAAAAATAATCATGAGAATAAAAGGATGAAGAAAGAATTTAAAGAGGAGTTGATATTGGAACTGGAACCTTAGAAGTTACAGAGGAAGTTTGCCAAGTGTCTTAGTTTTGTAGGGCTTCCATAACCAAGTACCAAGATGTGATCACTTAAAAAATACAAAAGAAATGTATTGTCTCTCACTTCTGGGGGCTAGAATTTTGAAATCAAGATGCCGCCAGGGCCATGCTACCTTCGAAGTCTGTGTAGTTCTGGCAGTGGTTTGTCTGTAATTTCTTTGGCTTTTGGCATAATACAATCTTTGCCCCATCACATGGTCATCCTCTTTACCGGCCTCTG
This sequence comes from Tamandua tetradactyla, assembly GCF_023851605.1. Classification (NCBI taxonomy): domain Eukaryota; kingdom Metazoa; phylum Chordata; class Mammalia; order Pilosa; family Myrmecophagidae; genus Tamandua; species Tamandua tetradactyla. The sequence continues at coordinate 20,168,328 of NC_135338.1, forward strand.
TCCAAATTTTTATCCTCTTATTAGTTCCCAGTCATATTGCCTAAAGGGTCCACTCAACTCCAGTGTGACCTTATCATAAGTTACATAATTCCATATGTTATGACCCTGTATTAAGTAAGGTCACATTCTGCATGCGCTGGTTTGAAATGATGTGTGTCCCCCTAGGAAAGCCATGTTTTAATCAAAATCCCATTTTGTAAAGGCAGAATAATCCCTGTTCAGTACTGTATGTTTGAATCTGGAATTAGATCATCTCCCTGGAGATGTAACCCAATCAAGGGTGGTTGTTAAACTGGATTAGGGGAGATGTGTCTCCACCCATTTGGGTGGGTCTTGATTAGTTTCTGAAGTCCTAGAAAAGAGGAAACATTTTGGAGAATGAAGGAGATTTAGAGAGAGCAGAGAATGCTGCAGCACCACAAAGCAGAGAGTCCATCAGCCAGCGCTTTGGAGATGAAAAAGGAAAACACTTTGCAGAGAGCTTCATGAAACAGGAAGCCAGGAGAGAAAGCTACCAGATGACGCTGTGCTCAGCATGTGCCCTTCCAGCCGAGGGAGAAACCGTGACTGTGTTCACCATGTGCCTTCTCGGATGAGAGCAACACCCTGAACTTCATCGGCCTTCTTGAACCAAGGTGTGTTTCCCTGGATGCCTTTGATGGGACATTTAATTGGGACATTTTCTCGGCCTTAGGACTGTAAACTAGCAACTCATTAAATTCTCCTTTTTAAAAGCCGTTCCATTTCTGGTATATCGCATTCTGGCAGCTAGCAAACTGGAACTCTGCAGTACTAGGGATTAGGAGTTTTTGGGGGGAACAGATTCTGGTCCATGACAGCCAATATTCCAGGAAGTGGGAACTCTGTATGTAAAGGTATCATGAGGCTTTTACTATAAACCCAGTTTGTTGAGAAACTACTCTTTTAAAACTCTTACTATGTTATATTACTACATAAAATAAAATAAAATTTGCTATTATAACCCATCATTAAAGGATGAGGAAAAAGTAAGTTACATACCAAATTACTCAGCTGGAAAGTGACAGAGTTGCAACTGTATAAGTGGATTTTTAGATTTCTTAAATTCCTTACAATGGGGATAAAATTAAGTCATATTTTGGGTAGACCACAATTATTGCATGGCTGGAGTCTAAAGGAAATTATCATTGGAAATATTTAAGAAAGATTCTGTAAGTCCAACTTTAAAGACCCTGAAGTACCTTAGGAAGAAGGTGAATTTATCCTGTGGACAGTTTGGAAATAATATCTGAGATATTTCATTTCATTTTATTTCATTTTTCATTTTGAGTAATTTTTTTCGATTGCTCAATTACATTAACTCACGTGAACATAAATTTGACCTTACCAGGGAGGACAAATTGTATAGGAGGGTAAGAAAATCTGTATAAATGTATTTTATAATGGTTTAGGCAGGAGATGATGGATCTTTTAGCAAGACAGAAAAGATGTTTGTTAAAGAAATAAAGCAGAGTAATGCTAGGAAAAGGAAGTGGTCATGACCAGTGTCTAAATAGAAAATCTACAGAGGTTCTGACTAAATACAAGGGGTTAGAAACAAGCCATAATGAAAGAAGCACCAGTGGTTCTTTCTTTTATTTTTCCCCTTTAACTTTAGAGGTAGGAAATCTGACTAAAGCTATTATTGATTAAAAGAGTTGGGCTGCATTGACTACAGACAGTGAGTACTTTTATTTTTCATACTAGTTCATTTAAAACTTTCTCTGTTGATAATACTTTCTCTGCCTCTGATTAGAATTTTTGGTAGCTCCCCAAACTTTTTTTTTTTTGCATGGGCAGTCACCAGGAGACAAACCCAGGTCTCCGGCAGATGAGAACTCTGCCTGCTGAGCCACCTCGGCCCACCCCCAAAACTTTTAAAATCACATACAGGCAGTAAATTGCATTTGGCCCTTCTCAGATAAAGAAAGGCCAATTCCAAATTAACAATAAAATAACCACACCATCCTTTTGCTTGAAGCTTCTCCACAAGCTTAGGCTTGATTCAGCCTCAGAACCCCAGTGAAGGTGGAAGGAGTCCTGCGGACATCTGGTCATTTTCAATGCCCCACCCTCTCTGGCTGTGAGCTACTATTTCCAAACTCTGAAGGGGATAGTGTTTACATTCCTCTGAAAAATAAATCAGGAGAAAACATAACAGTTGTATGTCATTGCAGAGTTGTAATCTGGATTCATTATTTCCAAAGCATGGCATTTCTCAGCAATTCCTGCAATGTATAATTAATAATGAAGAAATATAAATAAATGTGATCACCAGCTGGAGAGAATTGAGTCAAAAGAAGTGAACTGAGAAGAAAATCTGGGTTAACACAGTATTATTGAGATAAGACTGATGAAGGCACCAATTATCCCAAACAGCTGCACACCTAGAGATTCTTCTTTAAAGATTCAGACTGCTCTGCTGCTTGATGAATAATAGTGGCTCCTGGGGAATTTAGTTGCAGATGTGCATTGCACTCCTTAAAAAATAACTATTTTTACTATGAATGAAATAATAACCATTCAGTGAGAATGGAAACTCTTAAAGAACAAGACATCTCCTCTTGTTTATATGCTCAGAGTTTAGCATGAGTTTATGTAGATACTTAATAAAAATAATGTTGAAGGACCAGCTTCTAGCATGAAAGTGTGAAGATCTTCACTGGCCATGCCTCAGGGAAATGGCAGCATTTTTTTTTTAAAACAAAACCCTGAAAATAGACTTAAAAGGAAGAAAGGCAGGTGAGATACATCTATCCAAGAAAATTTGCAATTCAGTAAGAAAGGCAGGAGGTGGTGGTGTTGAAGCAAAATAATTCCCTTCCTCCCCCATCCCAGCTCAGTGAGGAAGAGACTGTACTCTTGACTACTAGTCAAGAACACAGGGCTCCCTCTCCTCCAGCTCCCAGCCACAGGGATTTCTTCTTTGGAAGAGAAGGATTTCAGCATTTCTCATTCTGACCCTAGCTGCCTGTTACTGAGGCTAAGTTCCATGTGATGTCAGTGACTCCAGAAATATTCCATCAGCGAGCTACAATTTGATTAAAAGAGTTCATAAGGGAATTTATGCCCCAGGGCACTGTTGTAAAGAATAGAATAGTTTCCTAGCAATTAGTGAAGTTTACCAGCTAGGTATAGTCAGGAAAACAGTGGCTGGGAGCCCTACCATGACCACTGTCATCTCAGGTGGCCGTACCCAAAGCTGTGCCTCCCTGAGAGGAAACATCAAAGACCTAACGCTGTGTGTTGGAGGGAACAGACTTCACTAAAATAATTCTGCCAGTCTCTATAGAAGTAAAAAGCAAATAATGATCAAAGCCCTGTTGTGGGCAGCAGTATCCACAATTGTTTCAACATATATTTATCTAAAATCTCTAGTTTCCAACAACAAAAATCAGAAGGCATGCAAAGATAACCCATACACCAAGAAATAAGCAGTGACCAGATGTCAGATTTAGCAGAAAAATAATTCCAAGTAAACATTATAAATATGTTGACAGACTAAATAAAATCTCCTTTAAGGACTAAAGGAAGGTATAATGACAATGTCATATCAAGTTGAGAATATCTAGAAGGAGGTAAAATGCTTTGTTTTAAAGAAAATTAGAAGTTCTGGCATTGATATCAGATAAAGCACAATATCAGAAATAGAAGTGTTTGCTCAGCAATAGCTTTGAACTTGTAGAAAGAAACATCAGCAAATTTGAAAATATATCAATAGACATTATGTGATATAAGTAACAGAGATAAAAAAAGAGTAAGGGAAAATGGAAGAAGCTGCAGAGAAATGTGATACACTACCATAACACCAACAGATGTGAACAAGAAGAAAAGAGAGAAAGAAAAGTAGCAAAAAATTCAAGGAAATAATGGCTGAATATCTCCCCCACTTTATTGTAAAATAGAAGCCTATACATTCAAGAAGTTCAACAAACTGCAAATATATTAAATGCATATATAACATGATAGACACATCATAGTAAGAATGTTAAAAATCAAAGACCACGAGAAAATCTTGAAAGAAGCAGGAGAAAAAAAATGGAATATGTCACTTACAAGAGAACCCCAGTAAAATTTATGGCTACCTTATCAACAGAAATAATGGAGACCAGAAAGCAATAGGATTACATATTTAAATGGGTATCCAATATCCAGCAATTGTATCATTCAAAAGTGAAGGCAAGAATGAGTCATGGAAAATGTGGAGTATGAAGATCCACAGGTTGGTCCCCACCAAAACAAACTTAATCTAGAAATAATTATCAGAATCAATTATTCATATACTGAACTGTGGAAAGTGATTGGATAAAGCAATAAGGGTCTCCTGTGGTGGAGTCTCATGTAGTTCTATCAGAGATTTAGAGAAAAATGCAAAACATTTTTTATCTTTAAACCCAGAAACTTAAAGAAATCTCCATCAGATCACAGGCTGACTACAGAAATAACAAAACAGAAACTTCAATGCCCATACAGCAAATAATATATATTTTGCAAAAATTGTTTGAAATAGTCAGTATAAAAATAGATGAATGAAGCCCTCCAAGCAATTTCTTAGGAAGGGGAAAATATAATTTTCAGAGTTAACAAATTATAAAGCCCAAAATATTTAGTTCTGAAGAAAAAATTATATAGAATACAGAGAAACAGAAAAATATAGCTCATTCACAGGAAAAAAAAATAGACTTTAGCAGAAACTATCTGTGATGATAGGATTAGGTGTCAACTTGACCAGGTGATGATGCCTAGTTCTCCTGTCCTGTGGAGTTAAATGAGACCCATCATCACAGTTGCCAGCTTCATGGCCTGTTTTACAGATTTTGGATTCTTGTATCTCCATGGTTGCATTTGACACTTTTATAAATCTAATATTTACAGATGTCTCCTGTTGGCTCTGTTTCTCTAGAGAACCTGACTAATATACTATTCCTGAGGGATGCAGATATTTGAATTATGAATCATATACAATAAATCATATGTCTTAAATATGGCCCATGAGCTACAGGGAGCCATAAAAAATATGGAAATATTAAGAAAAATGCATGAACAAAAGGGAGAGTAATAAAGAGATAGAAATTGCAGAAAGTAACAGATTACAGAGATGAAAGTTGCAATAGCTGAAAAAAAAATTGACCAAAGAGATTTAATAGCAGGTTTGAGCAGACAGAAGAAAGAGTCAGTGAACATGAAGATAAGACTATTGAAATTATCCAGTTAGAGGAGCAGAAAGAAAAAAAGAATGAAGAACAATTAACAGAACATTAGAGATCTGTGGAAAACCAGCAAATGTACCAATAGGGCATCATGGGAGTTCCCAAAGAAGAGAGGCAAAAGGAACAGAGAGAATATTCTAAGAAATAGTGGCTGAAAGCTTCCAAAATTTGAAGACATATATCTATATATATAAGTAACTCAGCAAACTCCAAGAAGGATAAAGTTAAAGAAACCTATAAGATACATTTTAGTAAAATTGTTGAAAGACAGAGACAAAAACAGAGTCTTAAAAGTAGCTCCCATTAAGTGACTTGTCATGTACAAGTGATCCTCAATAAGATTAACATCTGAGTTCTCATCAGAAACCGTGAGAATCCGAATGCAATGGGATGGCATATTTAAAGTGCTAAAAGGAAGAAAGGAAAACAAAAATGCATTGTCCACACGAATTTTATACTCAGCAAAACAATGTTGCAAGAATGAAGGGAAAATTAAGGCATTCTTAGATAAATCAGAACTAAGAGAGTTTGTTATTGCTATCCTACCTGCAAGTTATGCTAAAGGGAGTCTTTCATCATGAAATGAAAGGATACTAAGACAGTGACTTTAAGCTGCATGATGAAAAAAATAACACTGGTGCATATAATTCATAAGGAAATGTTAAATCCAGTATCACTATACTTTGAGTTTGTTTGTAACTCCTCTTTTATTCTGCATGATTTAAAAAGAAAATGCATAAAACAGTAATTATAAATTTATGTTAAGGGGCACACAAAATGTAAAGATGTCATTTGTAAAAATAACAATAGAAAGTGGGGAAGGCAGATATGTACAGAAGCAGACAATTCGCATACTATTGAAACAACACAATTACATTCTTCAGAAGCACACATGGAATATTTTCCAGGACAGATCATTCTCTAGGGCACAGATAAAATTTCAATACATTTGAAAGGATAGAAATTACACAAAATAATTCTCCAATCCCAGTGGAGTGAAATAAGAAAGTAAAATTTAGGAGCCTAATGAATGTATTGATATTAAACATTGCACCTCTCAATAAACAATGGGTCAAAGAAAGAAAAAAGGAAATCATAAAATACTTTCAGATGAAAAAAATACTTTCAGATGAATGAAAATCAAGCCACAGCATACAAAATCTCATGGGATAGAGCTAAATGCCTCTTAGAGTGAAATTTATAGCTGTACATGCCTAAGGAAGAAGAAGGATTTAAAATCAATTACTTTTCTTTCCCCTATAAAGAACAAATTAATCATAAGGAAGCAAAACAAAAGGAAATAAGGATTAGGGAGGAAATTAATGGAATAGAGGATAGAAAAACAAGGGGACAATCAATGAAACAAAAAACTCGTTCTTTGAAAATTCCAAGGAATTTGATAAATATTTATGTAATTTAAACAACAACAAAAAAAGACAGAGAGAGGGAGAGAGAGAGAGACTCAAATTACTAGAATCAGAAATGGGAAAGAGCAATACTGCCAATCTTATAGACTAAAGAAACTGTAAATGAATACTGTGAATGACTGTACACTAATAAATGAGATAACTTAGATTAAATCAACAAATTCTTAGAAAAATGCTGACTTAATAAGAAATAAGAAATCTGAATAGACCTTCAAACGCAGTGATTGAATGCTTAATTTTAAAACTAACCACAAAGAAAAGCCCAGGACCAAAGTTGTTTACTAATAAATTCTATCATACATTCAAGAAGAATTAATACCATTTTTTAATTCTTCTTTCTTAGAATTAACACCAATTATGCAAGTCTTTGAAAAAATAATTCAAGAAGGAATACACTTTCCAAATCATTCTGTGCCAGTTTGAAACTCTTGTGTACTCTGGAAAAGCTGTTTTTAAAGCCTCATTCAATATTGTTGGGTGGAATTTTGTGTTTACATTGTTGCCATGGAGATGTGATCCACTCAGTTGTGGGTGGGACTTTTTGATTAGGTGGTTTCCATGGTGATATGTCTCTACCCATTCAAAGTAGGATTGCTAACTGAAATCCTTTAAGAGGGAACTGTTTTGGAAAAAGCTTCAGAGTCCACATAGCCAGAGATGCCTGAAGATGCAAAGGAAAATGCCCCTGGGTGTGGCCTCTCTCTCCAGCCAACACAACGAGCAGTCTCACCACCCTCCCCCTCTCTATGTGGGACATGACTCCCAGGGGTGTGGACCTTCCTGGCAACGTGGGATCTTGGAATGAGCAGAGACTTAGCATCAAGGGATTGAGAAAACCTTCTCGACCAAAAGGGGAAAGAGGGAAAAGAGACAAAGTGTCAATGTCTGGGAGATTCCAGAGTCGAGAGGTTACCCTGGAGGTTATTCTTATGCATCAAGTAGATATCATCTTGTTATTCAAGATGTAATGGAGAGCCTGGAGGGAACTGCCTGAAAATGTAGAGCTGTGTTCCAGTAGCCATGTTTCTTGAGGATGATTGAATAATGATACAGCTGTCACAATGTGACTGTGTGATTGTGAAAACCTTGTGTCTGATGCTCCTTTTATCTACCTTGTCAACAAAGAAGTAGAGCATATGGAATAAAAATAAATAATAGGGGGAACAAATGCTAAAATAAATTTAGTTTGAAATGCTAGTGATCAATGAAAGCAAGGGGTAAGGGGTATGGTAGGTATAATCTTTTTTTTTCTTTCCTGTGTTTGTTTTATTTCTTTTTCTATTGTCTTTTTATTTCTTTTTCTGAATTAATGCAAATGTTCTAAGAAATGATAAATATGCAACTAAGTGATGATATTGTGAATTACTGATTATGTATGTTTTATTTTCTTTATTTTTTAATTAATAAAAAAATTTTTTAAAAATAAGGAGAGAAAGCTAGCAGGTGTTGCCATGTACCTTCCCAACTGAGTGAGGTGTCCAGAAGCCAAACACCCCAGCAGATGCAATCCATGTGCCTTCCCAGCTTACAGAGGTGAACCAGATGGCATCAGCCTTTCTTGACTGAAGGTAACCTCTCGTTGGTGCCTTAGTTTGAACACTTTTATAACCTTAGAACTGTAAAATTGCAACCTAATATATCCCCTATTAAAAGCCATTTGGTTTCTGGTATATTGCATTCGAGCAGCTTTAGCAAACTAATATACATTGTGGTATATTATACATGGCTAATATTATCCTTAATACCACAATAGACAGAGGCATCACAAGGAAAGACAACTGCAAGCCAATGTTCATTATGAATATGAATTCAAACATCCTCACTAAAATATGAATAAGCAGAATCCAGCACCATATAAAAAATTCCTAACACATGACCAGTGGGATTCATCCCAGGGATGCAATGTTAGTTTGACATCTGAAAATCAGTTGATATAATACCACATAACAATGGAATAAAAAACAAAAATTACATGGTCAATTCCACAGATGAAAAAAATTTCCAAAATTCAACAACCTCTCATGATTAAATCACCCAACAAACTGGGAATATAAGAGAACTTCCTCAGTCTGAAAAAGGGCAGCTATAAAAAGGTCACAGCTAGCATTATATTTAAGGGTGGAAGATTGGAAGCTTCCCCACTTAAATCAGGAACAAGGGAGTGATATCTACTGTCACCATTTCTATTCAACATTGTAATGGAGATTCCAGCTGGGGACATTAGGAAATAATGTCCAACCAGTGAAAGAGATTTCCCTGGGTCTTGGGACCACTCCTTTCCCCCAAAGGAGGTCTGAAGATCACAGGCATGTGCAGTTGGAGATTTGAGGCCAAGGAAGCCAGCTGAGCTGAGCGCCATGACTGGCCACAAAATATTTCTAGACTGACTGTGGGCAGATGAATCTTAAATACCCACTGCTGCAGCCTGAGGTCATCCCAGGGGTGAGACTGGGGGCAGCCAGACCTATCAGCTGCACAGGAGGAGCCTCCATTGAGGTGCATGCCACTCATCTCCCAGCCCTAGTGTTGGCAGTTTTCAGTGTATGCCGATGTCAGTGGACCTGGCTGGAGTTCCATCTGGTTTCCATTTGGTTCAACTGGTACCTGCAGTTGGGGATAGCTGGGTCTCAGAGATCAAGATGGCTCATGAGCACCATCTGCTGGAAAGAAGAAGAAAGTCCAGTCTGACAAATTGTCTGTTTGCTTAGCTCTCAAACAAAGCTCTAAGTAGAATTGCAATCCCCCCTTGATATTATGAATTTGGTTTCACAGGGAAGGACTGACAAATTAAATCTAAAAGGGTAGCTTGAAAGCAACATATACATACAAAATCTTAGATGAGGGAAGGAAATAAATCTGCAAAATAACCTTATTAAGACATTAAAATGCCCTGTCTGCAATAGATGATCCTAAAAGTTCATAAAGACCCAGGCAGATATGGCTCAAATGACCAAATTAAATCACTCAAGGGGACACAGAATTCAGAACAATTAAATAAGGTTGTTTATAGTGACTTAAAGGATATCAAGAAGACAATGGAGGAGCACCAAGAAGTATCTGAAAGAATAAATAGAAAAATATCAAATATCACAGAGATGAAAAATAATGTAGACCAAATTAAAAATAAATATTAGAGACACAACAGTAGATTTCAAGAGGCAGAAGAAAGAATAAACAAATTAGAAATCAAGACAATTGAACTTGAACATTCAAAACAATGAAGTTGGAACTTACATCATATCAAATATAAACATGAACTCAAAATAGATCAAAGAACTAACTGTACTAACAAAAACTATAAAACTCTTAGAACAAGATACAGGGGTAAATCTTCAGGACATTGGATCTGGGAAAGGAGTCTTAGATATGACACCAAAAAGCACTAGTGATAAAAGAAAAAAATAAATTATAATTCATCAAAATTTAAAGCCTCTGCCCTTCAAAGGACACCATTAAGAAAGCTAAAGGCAGCTCACAAAATGGAATAAAATAATTGCAAATCTTAAATCTGATATGGCATTTATATTTAAATTGTATAAAGGATTTTTAAAACTCAATAATAAATGATAAATAACCCAATTAAAAAATGGACAAAGATTTCCATATACATTTCTGCAAAGAAGATTTTCAAAAAGCCAATAAGAATATGAAAAGATGCTCAACATTATTAGGCATCAAGGAAATGAAAATCAAAACCGCAGTGAGGTACCATTTCACATCCAATATGGCTAGAATTAACAAACCCAATAACAGCAAGTGCTGGCAAGGATGTGGAGAAATCAGAAACCTCATACACTACCAGTGGGACTATAAAATGGGTCTTGCCACTTTGTAAAACAGTCTCACACTTCCAGTATAATTAACTATAGATCTACCATATGACCCAGCAATTCTATTCCTAGGTATACACCCAAAAGAAATGAAAGCATATGTCCACATGAAAATTTATACAGTAAAGTTTACAACAGCATTATTTATAATAGCCAAAAGGTAGAAACCACACAAAATCCATCTACACTTGAATGGGTTAACAATTGTTGTAAATATTTTAAATGGAATATTATTGAGACATAAAAAAGAACGGAGTATTGATACATGCTACAACGTGAATGAACTTGGAAAACATTATGCTAAATGAAATTGCCAATCACCAAAACCATATATCACAGGACTCCACTCATATGAAAGAACAGAGCAAAGGAATTTATAGAGACAGAAAGTAGATTTGTGGTAGCTTAGGTCAGGGTTAAGGGGAGGTGGTAATAACTAAAAGATATGGAGTTTCTTCTAACAGTGATGGAAATGTTCAGAAATTGTCTGATTATAGTTCACCCATCTGTAATATATACTAAAATCATTGAATTGTACACATTAAATGAGTGAATTACATAGTATATGAATTATATATTAATAAAAATACTAAAATAATATGACAGAATAAAGTAATTGTTTTGTTTATATTATGACAAAATGATCTTAAATCCATTGTTACATTTTCTTCCATAGTATGGTTCAGCCATACCTCTTAGTTTCCTAGCTGCTAAAACAAATACCACAAAATGAGTTGGCTTAATTACTGGAATTTATTGGCTTATATTTTCAGAGGCTGGAAGGTTTGTTTCCTCCCAGGGACCTCATCTTCTAGCTGGTCAATCTTTGGTCTCAGTGGCTTTTCCATCACATGGCAATGTACATGGCGGTAACTTCATTCTCTTCCAGGCTCTGTTGACTTCTAACTTCTGGTTGCTCCTGTGGCTTCTCTCTTCCATGTCCTGTTTCTTTTCCTTATAATTACTTCAACGGTATTGGATTAGGTCCACCCTCCATCAGCTGGGACATACCTTCCCTAATAACACCTCAAAGGCCTTACTTATGAAATGGTCCTCACTCACAGGACCAAAGGTTGGACCTGAACATGCCTTGAGAGGAAGATTGAATCCCCAATACACAATGGTTAAAATGTACTTTGTAGGGTTGATTTAGTTATCAAACATCAATTTTAACTCTTGTGTCTATGTAGAAATGGCTAAAAGCTCCAAACATTCATTTGTGAAAATGTTCTTTTGGAATATGACACATTTGTGAATTAGGAGTTGCTTGCAAGTTGCTTGTAAGTGCTTATCACATGAAAAAATAAGAGAAAATGTGCTACAATTAATTCCAGATAACTGAATAGAACATCTGGGACTTTGGACATTTGAAAATGAATGATTTTCCACATAACATCACTAAACTGTGGGGTTGGAGCCAAGTCTTTGGGTTAGTCCTTCAATTTCTCTGTTTCTCCTTCGAAAATTGTAGCTAAGGCAAAAGCAAGCATCCTAATTCAAACTTTCATTTGGACATACTATTTATACTTGCTTTTTACTGACATAGAAATGACATTTTTTCTCATAAAATCAACAGTATGCAAATATTTCAAATTGAAATAACTATTTTTTAATGCAACACACTGCAGATTTTAACTTGCTAGAATCTAATGCTTTTACCAGGGGGAAAAAGTAGTTAAATTCATGACCAACTTATTTGATATGAGTATCTATAAAATAATATATCGCACTTATATAGGAATATTATTTCAAATAAACCGAAGGCTTGATAACACAGTTACCAACCAATAACAAATATTGACCAATAACAAATATTGAAATACAAGTTAAATGATTCTAGTGTGTGTGTGTGTGTGTGTGTGTGTGTGTGCATGTGTGTTTTCTCAGCTTTATTTTCTTTTCTCAAATTATTTTCATAATCTTAAATCTTAGGTTTGGACATTGCATTGCCCTTACCTGTGACTGTCATGGCTAAATCTTGCTTTTGAATCGCCAAGACCAATGAACGGGAATAATGGGAAAATAGGCTATCCTGAATGCATTTTGAAATGTGATAACATAATTCCTGGCACATACTAGGACTTCAATAAATATGTGAATTAATCTGCCTTTCTCTTAATCTTGTTATTAGCTGGAAATGAAGATTTATAGATAAAATTGTGCTCTCCAAAGGATAATTACTCTATAAATTTCTGTGTAAAAGGCATCAAAGGGCACCATTCCAAAAATGGAAATTTTACTATAAATTGAAGAAAGAAAGCTAAATAAAAGTAGGGTATTTTGTGCTGGAAAACACGGGCCGGCTGGGAGAATTGGAGAGGCGGTCCCCTGAAACCAAGGCGACTGGCGCCCACACCACGCGCAGCCCCCGGACCAACTGAGAGAATTGGATCGGAAACCCCCAGGCCGCGGAGAACGGTGACGGATGGGGGAGGCCCCTTCCAAACCCGTGACTCCCGGGGAACGTGCACTCTCTCGGGCGGGCCGCTGCCGCTGGCGCCCTCCCGCCACGCTTGTTGCCCAGGGCCGACTAGGAAATTCGGACGGGCTCTTTCCCTGGCTGCGGCGACCAGCAACCCTCCCTGCGTTCGGACCCCGGGCCAGCTCAAGCCGTTTCGGCTAGCGAACCCCCGGACGGCGAGAGTTTTCCAAAGTTTAAGGTTCCACAGCACCTTTTACTGGTGGGACCCGCAGACAAACGTGTGCCACGAGCGCCACCTACTGGGCAGGATAAGAAAAACAGAACCCAGAGATTTCACAGAAAAATATTACAACCTTGCTGGGTCCAAAACCAAGAGAAATCTGAATAAATGCCCAGACGCCAGCAGCAGAAGATAACTGTCCACGCTCAAAAGATTGAGAATATGGCCCAGTCAAAGGAACAAACCAATAGCTCAAATGAGACACAAGAGCTGAGACAACTAATCCTGAATATACGAACAGAAATGGAAAACCTCTTCAAAAATGAAATTGATAAATTGAGGGAGGACATGAAGAGGACATGGGCTGAACATAAAGAAGAAATAGAAAAACTGAAAAAACAAATCGCAGAACTTATGGAAGTGAAGGATAAAGTAGCAAACATAGAAAAAATAATGGATAGCTACAATGATAGATTTAAAGAGACAGAAGATAGAATTAGTGATTTGGAGGATGGAACATCTGAATCCCAAAAAGAAACAGAAACTATCGGGAAAAGAATGGAAAAATTTGAACAGGGTATCAGGGAACTCAAGGACAATATGAACCGCACAAATATACGTGTTGTGGGTGTCCCAGAAGGAGAAGAGAAGGGAAAAGGAGGAGAAAAACTAATGGAAGAAATTTTCACTGAAAATTTCCCAACTCTTATGAAAGACCTAAAATTACAGATCCAAGAAGTGCAGCGCACCCCAAAGAGATTAGACCCAAATAGGCGTTCTCCAAGACACTTACTAGTTAGAATGTCAGAGGTCAAAGAGAAAGAGAAGATCTTGAAAGCAGCAAGAGAAAAACAATCCATTACATACAAGGGAAACCCAATAAGACTTTGTGTAGATTTCTCAGCAGAAACCATGGAAGCTAGAAGACAGTGGGATGATATAATTAAAATACTAAAAGAGAAAAACTGCCAACCAAGACTCCTATATCCAGCAAAATTATCCTTCAAAAATGAGGGAGAAATTAAAACATTCTCAGACAAAAAGTCACTGAAAGAATTTGTGACCAAGAGACCAGCTCTGCAAGAAATACTAAAGGGAGCACTAGAGTCAGATACAAAAAGACAGAAGAGAGAGATATGGAAAAGAGTGTAGAAAGAAGGAAAATCAGATATGATATATATAATACAAAAGGCAAAATGTTAGAGGAAAATATTATCCAAACAGTAATAACACTAAATGTCAATGGACTGAATTCCCCAATCAAAAGACATAGATTGGCAGAATGGATTAAAAAACAGGATCCTTCGATATGCTGTCTACAGGAAACACATCTTAGACCCAAAGATAAACATAGGTTGAAAGTGAAAGGTTGGGAAAAGATATTTCATGCAAATAACAACCAGAAAAGAGCAGGAGTGGCTATACTAATATCCAACAAATTAGACTTCAAATGTAAAACAGTTAAAAGAGACAAAGAAGGACACTATCTACTAATAAAAGGAACAATTAAACAAGAAGACATAACAATCATAAATATTTACGCACCGAATCAGAATGCCCCAAAATACGTGAGGAATATACTGCAAACACTGAAAAGGGAAATAGACTCATATACCATAATAGTTGGAGACTTCAACTCACCACTCTCATCAAGGGACAGAACATCTAGACAGAGGATCAACAAAGAAATAGAGAATCTGAATATTACTATAAATGAACTAGACTTAATAGACATTTATAGGACATTACATCCCACAACAGCAGGATACACCTTTTTCTCAAGTGCTCATGGATCATTCTCAAAGATAGACCATATGCTGGGTCACAAAGCAAGTCTTAACAAATTTAAAAAGATTGAAATCTTACACAACACTTTCTCGGACCATAAAGGAATGATGTTGGAAATCAATAATAGGCAGAGTGCCAGAAAATTCACAAATACGTGGAGGCTCAACAACACACTCCTAAACAACGACTGGGTCAAAGAAGAAATTGCAAGAGAAATTAGCAAATACCTCGAGGCGAATGAAAATGAAAACACAACATATCAAAACTTATGGGACGCAGCAAAGGCAGTGCTAAGAGGGAAATTTATTGCTCTAAATGCCTATATCAGAAAAGAAGAAAAGGCAAAAATTCAGGAATTAACTATCCATTTGGAAGAACTGGAGAAAGAACAGCAAGCTAACCCCAAAGCAAGCAAAAGGAAAGAAATAACAAAGATTAGAGCACAAATAAATGAAATTGAAAACATGAAAACAATAGAGAAAATCAATAAGGCCAGAAGTTGGTTCTATGAGAAAATCAATAAGATTGATGGGCCCTTAGCAAGATTGACAAAAAGAAGAAGAGAGAGGATGCAAATAAATAAGATCAGAAATGGAAGAGGAGACATAACTACTGACCTCACAGAAATAAAGGAGGTAATAACAGGATACTATGAACAACTTTACGCTAATAAATACAACAATTTAGAGGAAATGGACGGGTTCCTGGAAAGACATGAACAACCAACTTTGACTCAAGAAGACATAGATGACCTCAACAAACCAATCACAAGTAAAGAAATTGAATTAGTCATTCAAAAGCTTCCTAAAAAGAAAAGTCCAGGACCAGATGGCTTCACATGTGAATTCTACCAAACGTTCCAGAAAGAATTAGTACCAATTCTCTTCAAACTCTTCAAAAAAATCGAAGTGGAGGGAAAACTACCTAATTCATTCTATGAAGCCAACATCACCCTCATACCAAAACCAGGCAAAGATATTACAAAAAAAGAAAACTACAGACAAATCTCTCTAATGAATACAGATGCAAAAATCCTCAATAAAATTCTAGCAAATCGTATCCAACAACACATTAAAAGAATTATACATCATGACCAAGTAGGATTCATCCCAGGTATGCAAGGATGGTTCAACATAAGAAAATCAATTAATGTAATACACCATATCAACAAATCAAAGCAGAAAAATCACATGATCATCTCAATTGATGCAGAGAAGGCATTCGACAAGATTCAACATCCTTTCCTGTTGAAAACACTTCAAAAGATAGGAATACAAGGGAACTTCCTTAAAATGATAGAGGGAATATATGAAAAACCCACAGCTAATATCATCCTCAATGGGGAAAAATTGAAAACTTTCCCCCTAAGATCAGGAACAAGACAAGATGTCCACTATCACCACTATTATTCAACATTGTGTTGGAGGTTCTAGCCAGAGCAATTAGACAAGAAAAAGAAATACAAGGCATCAAAATTGGAAAGGAAGAAGTAAAACTATCACTGTTTGCAGACGATATGATACTATACGTCGAAAACCCGGAAAAATCCACAACAAAACTACTAGAGCTAATAAATGAGTACAGCAAAGTAGAGCAAAGTAGCAGGTTACAAGATCAACATTCAAAAATCTGTAGCATTTCTATACACTAGTAAGGAACAAGCTGAGGGGGAAATCAAGAAACGAATCCCATTCACAATTGCAACTAAAAGAATAAAATACCTAGGAATAAATTTAACTAAAGAGACAAAAAACCTATATAAAGAAAACTACAAAAAACTGCTAAAAGAAATCACAGAAGACCTAAATAGATGGAAGGGCATACCGTGTTCATGGATTGGAAGACTAAATATAGTTAAGATGTCAATCCTACCTAAATTGATTTACAGATTCAATGCAATACCAATCAAAATCCCAACAACTTATTTTTCAGAAATAGAAAAACCAATAAGCAAATTTATCTGGAAGGGCAGGGTGCCCTGAATTGCTAAAAACATCTTGAGGAAAAAAAACGAAGCTGGAGGTCTCGCGCTGCCTGACTTTAAGGCATATTATGAAGCCACAGTGGTCAAAACAGCATGGTATTGGCATAAAGATAGATATATCGACCAATGGAATTGAATAGAGTGCTCAGATATAGACCCTCTCATCTATGGACATTTGATCTTTGATAAGGCAGTCAAGCCAACTCACCTGGGACAGAACAGTCTCTTCAATAAATGGTGCCTAGAGAACTGGATATCCATATGCAAAAGAATGAAAGAAGACCCATCTCTCACACCCTATACAAAAGTTAACTCAAAATGGATCAAAGATCTAAACATTAGGTCTAAGACCATAAAACAGTTAGAGGAAAATGTAGGGAGATATCTTATGGATCTTACAACTGGAGGCGGTTTTATGGACCTTAAACCTAAAGCAAGAGCACTGAAGAAGGAAATAAATAAATGGGAACTCCTCAAAATTAAACACTTTTGTGCATCAAAGAACTTCATCAAGAAAGTAGAAAGACAGCCTTCACAATGGGAGACAATATTTGGAAATGATATATCAGATAAAGGTCTAGTATCCAGAATTTATAAAGAGATTGTTCATCTCAACAACAAAAAGACAGCCAACCCAATTACAAAATGGGAAAAAGACTTGAACAGACACCTCTCAGAAGAGGAAATACGGATGGCCAAGAGGCACATGAAGAGATGCTCAATGTCCCTGGCCATTAGAGAAATGCAAATCAAAACCACAATGAGATATCATCTCACACCCACCAGAATGGCCATTATCAACAAAACAGAAAATGACAAGTGCTGGAGAGGATGCGGAGAAAGAGGCACACTTATCCACTGTTGGTGGGAATGTCAAAGGGTGCAACCACTGCGGAAGGCAGTTTGGCGGTTCCTCAAAAAGCTGAATATAGAATTGCCATACGACCCAGCAATACCATTGCTAGGTATCTACTCAAAGGACTTAAGGGCAAAGACACAAACGGACATTTGCACACCAGTGTTTATAGCAGCATTATTTACAATTGCAAAGAGATGGAAACAGCCAAAATCTCCATCAACAGAAGAGTGGCTAAACAAACTGTGGTATATACATACGATGGAATATTATGCAGCTTTAAGACAAGATAAACTTATGAACCATGTAATAACATGGATGGACCTAGAGAATATTATGCTGAGTGAATCCAGCCAAAAACTAAAGGACAAATACTGTATGGTCCCACTGATGTGAACGGACATTCGAGAATAAACTTGAAATATGTCATTGGTAACAGAGTTCAGCAGGAGTTAGAAACAGGGTAAGACAATGGGTAATTGAAGCTGAAGGGATACAGACTGTGCAACAGGACTAGATACAAAAACTCAAAAATGGACAGCACAATAATACCTAATTGTAAAGTAATCATGTTAAAACACTGAATGAAGCTGCATCTGAGCTATAGGTTTTTGTTTTGTTTTGTGTTGTTTTGTTTTGATTTTACTATTATTACTTTTATTTTTTTCTCTATATTAACATTCTATATCTTTTTCGGTTATGTTGCTAGTTCTTCTAAACCAATGCAAATGTACTAAGAAATGATGATCATGCAGCTATGTGATGATGTTAAGAATTAATGATTGCATGTGTAGAATGGTATGATCTCTAAATGTTGGGTTAATTTCTTTTTTTCTGTTAATTAAAAAAAAAAAAGAGAAGGGATAATTGGAGATGAAGGGATACAGACTGTACAACGGGACTGGATATAAAAACTCAGAAATGGACAGCACAATACTACCCAATTGTAATGCAATTATGTTAAAACACTGAATGAAGCTGCATGTGAGGTATAGGTTTTTTGTTTTTGTTTTTTTTGTTTTTTTTTTCTTTCTATTATTGTTTTAATTCTTATTCTGTTGTGCTGGAAAACATACCAAAAACCACTACAACTTTCATTACCACCTCTCAATCTCTTGCCACTCTTTCTCCAGCTTCTCATAGTTGGGCATGTTGATTCTTCTAAGTAAAGTTCTCACCCATTCTCTTCTAGAAACTGTCCTTTCTGATGGTTTCAAATAGAGAAACAAACACCTTAAACAGTCAAAGAGTAATATGAAAATACAAGTAGATGGTGGCTGAGTCATTTCCATAATGCTCTGCACCTTTATGCAGAATCCTCAAATGAATGCGAACAAAATGAGCTTAGGCATGCCTCAGGATGGTGAAATTTGTTACAGATTTTCCCCCTAGAATGCCAGGATTTGCATGTAGCATACATGAACTATGAACTATTAGAATAGGATGAACTCTTCTAATCTTTCTAATTTATTTTATCCCCCCTGAAAAGTTTTTGATAAATCAATAGGAGCATGTGTGTGTGTGGGGGGGAATTTGAGACTTAGCATCGAGAAAATATGTTATTTTTCTGTGGTGCATGTGGCATATATGTCTTAGACAATTCACTTAAACACAATAGTAATCCATATGGAATGAAATAGTCAATAGAAACTTTTATGAATCTAGTTTGGAAAGGTGATATTATGCAATACATTGCAGTGTGTTGAAATACTCCAGCCAAGTAGGGGACACTTGATTGTGGTCACTTTACTTAAAGTCACTGGGCCTCAGCATCCTTCAATGGAAAATGAGTTTGATATCTACGTCTCTGTCTACATTTATGTCTACATCTACATCTATATCCATATCTACACATATCTATAGCATTTATACCTCTACCTATACATACACCTTTATCAATTTGTATCATTATATCCACCTATATCTTCTATTGTTATGAGAAATAAGAAAACATATCAGAACCTCCTACTATAATGTCTTCCTTAAAGCTGGAGCTCAATATTATTTTTGTGCCTATCCATTCTTTGTCCTTTCTTAAGACCACAAAAAGCCAATTTTAGAATTTAATCATACTCAGAACATTTTTTTCTTAAATAATTGTGATAAAGCATATTGTATCCATTATCAAATATTATTCCTAAAGTTCTGTGGGAAATTAGATGCCCCAAATAAATTATGATGAATAGTTGGCACATGGTAGATATTTGGGTAATCTTTGAAACATTAGAATCAATTCCAAATTGCTCGCTACTGCTTCAGACAACATATCCATGCAAATAATAAGTTAATGTGTAGAATGGACTGTAAGATAACTCAGACCCACTATGTGTCTAGTACTGAATGGAGCTCACTATCAGGCACCTATTATGTGCTGGGCACGGCTATGAGCACTGGGGAGTATCATGATGAGCAGAACTGGTGACGTGCCTACCCTAGAGGAGTTCATGATCTTGTGGTTGAGACAGACACACAGAGGACGTGAGAATGCTGTGTATTAAGGACTCTAGTACATGTTTATAGGGGACACTGTAGAATCACAGTGGAGGGATAAGCACGTTCCTTGGTAGTCAAGGAAGACTTCACGGAGGAGCTGGGCACTGGTGAATGAATAAGAGTTCATCAAAGAGAAGAGAAACTAAGGTGTATGGCCAAAAGGAGAGAGGGCTTATGGGTTGATACCTGCCCTGCTTAGATGAAGGACTGAGAGCCTGGGATTGCCTCTTCAGACTGGGTACTGGGAACCATCTAAAGCACCCCCTCTGTTTACTCAGTGACCCTCTTTCTCCTCCAAGCATAGAAAGAGAACCTGGCAAAGCAAGAATGCAGTTCTTTGAGGAAAGTGTTGAGTGCTCTGGAGCTGGGGTCACTATTTGGGGACATAAGAGAGTTGGCCTGAGAATGCCCAAAACAATAACCCCCCCCCACCTCCTCACTTTTTGCAGGAGGGAGCAAAATGTACTCAATTATTCTAAAATATTTTTCTAAAAAATAGTGCCAGGCACTGTTTTAGGTGCTAGGAACAAGGAACAGCATGGAAAAACCCCTCCCCTCATCCTGGTGGAAAGCCTTCACCAGCTCCAGGAAAATGTATCTCAGCCAGAGCATCCAGAAGCATCTGCCAAGGGCCTCTCTCATGAGATCAGGCCCACGGGCCTTTTGAAATGCCTCTGTCCCTGCAGCTTGATGTCAGTCTGTTCCCTCAGCCTTTGAGAAGAGAAGAGGGGCCCATAAGTTCCTGGAGATCCTGTGGGCTGGGATGTGGGTGCTGTGGGTCCCATTGCTGGGGCGCAGTTGTGGGTACAGCCCTGAGAATGCCTGGGGCTGCTTGGGGGGTGCCACACTGGAAGTACCTGGGACCATTGGGGGTGTCGCATTGGCAGTGCCTGGGGCCAGTTGAGGTTGTTGCATGGGTGTCCTCACGGGCTGGGGTGAGGGGCTGTCTGAAACATGACTCAGAGTCTCTCTGTGTCTGCCCCTGCCTGTCTCCAGGTGAAAAGTGTGAACCTCTCTGAGGGAGAGCTGCTGTCCATCCATGGGGTGGATGGCCCCACCCTGACTGTCCTGGCCAACCAGACACTCCTGGTGGAGGGCCAGGTAATCTGCAGCCCCACCAATACCATCTCCGTCTACTTCCAGACCTTCCAGGATGACAGCCTTGGGACCTTCCAGCTGCATTACCAGAGTAGGGTCAAGCCAAGGCTGATAAGGTATAGGTTTGCCTCAGTTTCCCTCCAGAGCCAGGGGTTCTTAAACTTTTTGTGCCTATGGACCCTGTCTCAGAATCATGTTTTTAAAAGCATGAAATAAAACATGTACAATTAAAAAAGAAACTGGTTATATTGAATCACAATTGTCAAAATACTGTTTTCATCTATGATAAAGTAATCTATGTGCTACTTTATTAACACATCAAATAATAAAATCTGGTGGCATTTATGATAATGACTGTAATTCCAAAATACTGAGGAACATAAAAATATGCCAAGATATCCATTATGATATAATATCTGTAATGTCTTTTGGTGACAAAGTCATGGGTTCTACCAATGTATTGCAGTTTGTGGCTTCCATTCATGATTGAAGGAAACAGTTTAGCTAAGTTGATGAAAGTAAGCAAGCCACATTTTCCCATTCAAGTTTGTGGCCCCCTGAATTTGATGCATAGATTCCTTAAGAGCCAAGGACTCCTGGTAAAGGGCCCCTGCCACAGGGTTCTCACTCTCTCTTTTCTTTTTCTACAATTTTTCTTCTCTTTTTGTCTGTTGCTAAGTCACCTCTCTTTTGCTTTCTATTAATCACTCTCTTCTCTCCTCTCCTCTCTTCCTCTTTCCTTCTTTTCTATTCCTTTCTTGCCTCCCTTCCCTCTCTTCCTTCCCCCTTCCATCCTTATCTCTTCCTTCTCTCTCTCTCCTTTCATACTCACCTTCTTCCTTCCCCCTTCCCTTCTTCATCATATATTTCTCTATCTCCTCAGGGGTTCCATGACCTCAGATCTTCCTTCCCTTAACCGGGAGCTCCCCTGCTTCCAAAATATGGGAGGTAGATTCATTAGCCCACATCTGACTAGGGACAACCATCCATGTGATTGCCAAAGTGACCAGATACCTGGAAGAACAGAGTTCTTTTTGGAACTTTTCCCTAGATCCTTTTGAAACAGGTTGCCAGCTATTAGGGGGATTGTCCATTTTTTACAACTTTCCCAGTATTGAGGCTACCCTTTGTTGCCTTTGCTAATTAAAAAATGAAAAAAATAGTTTGTTGAGCTATAAATTTGATTTTATTCCTCTGAATTAGGACTAGGAATGCAGGTATTCTGTGCTGTGGGAGAAAGCACAGGTATTGTATGATGCCAGAATTGGGATGGATTCTACTGTTTCATATGAAAATTGAGAAGTTGGGCTTAGCCATGTGCATCCTTTAATGTCCCCATCTGTTGAGTGCCAACTATGTGCCAGGCAATGTTCTAAGGAGGCTCTTTCTCTGCATTATCTCATTTAATCCTTACTATTAGCATGTGTGAACTGAACTCCTACCAACTGCACTGTAAGGATGAGAGAATTGAATCCACTCAGTGTGCTAAGCCCCTTTCCCAAAGTCACGTGGCTGAACATAAACCCATATTGAACTCCCTCCAAAGTCCAAGCACTTAACTCACAGGACAGTTTCCAAGCTTTTCATATCCCTTGGCATTATCTGAAGATCTGGTCATTCTAATTCTGGCTGAAGAGTTTGCATGTTTAATAGACACCTAAGATGTACAATAGATGGGACTAGACTTTCCTGGTGATACTGCCCTTCCTGTACCCAGAAGAAAGCCATTCTGTGTCCACATGGAGAGAGACTCAAGTGAGGTATAAGACTCATTTTCACCCCAAATCTGCTATCCATAGTTAGGGAGTTTTCAGCCTAGGGGAAGTGCGAAGCTGGCACTCTCAGCACCATATGATCAAAAGGAGTCACAAAAATACCCTCCTCTGGGGACTCCACAGTCCCCAGGATCCTTATAATTTCTCCTTAGCCCACATCAGCTCCCAGGATGTGCATCTTTATCTCCCCTCCTGAGGGGTGACTGTGTCTGCCTTTGCATATCTTCGCAGCTTTCATGCTGAGTTCAGCTTTCCCTGCTGGCCTGACTTTGGGGATGTCACTGTGATGGACCTGCACTCGGGCTGGAGTAGCCCACTTCCACTGCCACCTGGGCTATGAGCTCCAGGGTGCAAAGATGCTGACATGCATCAATGCCTCCAAGCCCCACTGGAGCAGCTGGGAACCCATCTGTTCAGGTATGTCCCCACCTCAGCCTGGCCAAACCCAGATGGTCACACTCAGAGGGGAGAGAACAGCCACCAGGGTGGCAGGAGTGACCTCAGCCCACGGGAAGAGACTGCTCCAAATACAGATGACAGCTGCCATTTTTTTTTAATGTTTAGTTTTTATTGTGGTAAGATCCATATAACATAAAATTTGTCATTAGTGACATTTAGTACGTTCACAGCATTATGTGATTGTCACCACTGGCTAGTTCCAGATTATTTTCATCACCTCAAAGGAAAACCCCATCCCCATTAAGCATCACTCCCCATTCCCCTCACCCCAACCCCTGGCAACTGGTGATTTACTTTCTGTCTCTGCAGATTTACCTGTTCTGGATATTTCATATGAGTAGACTCATAGAATATATGGCTTTCTATGTCTGGCTTCTTTCACTCAGCAGAGTGAAATGTTCATCCACATTGTAGCATATGTTGCTACTTCATTCCTCTTTATGGCTGAATAATATTCCATCCTATGAATAGACTACATTTTGTTTCTCTAGTCATGTGTTGATACACATTTGGTTTGTTTCTACTTTTTGGCTATTGTGAATAATGCTGCTGTGCACAGTCATATGCAAGGTTTTTTTTTGAACACCTCTTTTCTTCTGGGTATATGGGCCTGGTCATATGGTAATTCCATGTTTAACTTTCCAGAGAACTGCCAACCTATTTCCCACAGTAACTGCACCATTTTATATTCCTACCAGCCATGTACGAGGATTCCAGTTCGTACAGCAGTGTACAAGGATTCCACTTTCTTCACATCCTCATCAACACTTGTTATATTCCTTTTATATATATATAGCCATCTTAGCAGGTGTGAGGTGTTTTCTCATTGTGGTTTTGATTTGCATTTCCATAATGGCTAATAATGTAGAGTGTCTTTTCATGTGCTTATTGGCCATTGTATTTGCATATTCAAGTACTTTGCTTGTTTTAATTGGGTTGTTTGTCTTTTTGTTATTGAGTTGTAGCAGTTCTTTATAAATTCTGGATATTAGACCTTATTGTATATATGACTTGAAAATATTTTCTCCAAGTCTGTGGATTGTCTTTTTACTTTCTTTATGGTATCCTTTGGGCACAGAAGTTTTTCATTCTGATGAAGTCTAGTGTATTTTTCATTTTGTTGGTTGTGCTTTCGGTGTGGCTCCTACCTCATTTTGAGCTTAGGCAATAAGCCCTGAGCACCACACAGCACTGCAGTTGATCCTTATAGCAATCCTATAGGGAGGGAAGCACCATCCCTATTTTACGGGTGAGGAAACTGAGGCTTGTGGAGGTGAAGCCACTTGCCCAGAGTGACCAGATAAGAATTGTGAAGAATTCTACCTAATCCTGTCTGCCTCCCCCTAAGAAGAATTGGGCCTTCTGGGGCTGCAGGTAGAATCTGAAACTTAAGGGACAGAAAGACTCTAAACCCTTGTGTGTGGTTCTTCACATATTGAGAGGCCTTCCTGTTTATATAATCATATGACAAGCATCCAGGGAGCGTGCTGTGTGTGTGCAAGGCACCATACCTCATGCTGGGCCATGGCAGGGAGCCCATCCCAGTCCCTGCCTCACAGAGTTTCCAGTCTTAGGGCAAGGTGCAATGTGGAAGCAAGTAAACAAATGTGCCAACAAGAGGGTAACATGCTGTACTAAGTATGAGGAAGGAAATGAGTAGGTAGGGTGATACAGAGTAAACGAGAGAAGAGGTTCATTGGTTATTGCTGTGAGAGGTGTTGCAATGCAGTAAAAGGATGCAGGGAGAAGATGGAAGAGACAGAGAACCTGGCCTGGGGAAGTGGCATTGGGAGAGGGACAGGGAAGGATTTCCTGAGGACAAGACTCCCAAACTGGGATCTGAAGGCTGAGGAGGAAAGAAGTAGAAGTAGACTGAAGGTAGAAAGAGGATTGTTCCAGCTGAGGAACCAGCATGTGCAAAGATTTAGACATGGGAAGAAACTTAATGAATTTGAGGAAGTAAAAAAGAACCAATCTGGCTGAAGTGCAGAGAAAACTTCCAGATCCAAGATCAGGGTAGGGGTCAGTAATCCTGTTATTCAAGCTGTCTAGACTGTGAGAAAATATGTGGACCTAGCAGGAGATACTACAGTCCATCCGCTTTATTCACATACTCTGTGTTTTCAAAACTTTGCCTGCTCACCAGAATTTATTTGTAACCCCGCATTTGTTCGTGGTGCTTTCACAGTCATTCACTGACATGTGTCGAGTTTACTTGATGTATGTCTTTCAGCTCTCATACCATTAAAAAAAGTGTCCTTTTCATAATATATTTATACCATGTTTTTCACATTTTTGTGCTTTTTGGTGTTTTTCTTCTTTAAAATGTCTCCCAAACATGGTGCTGAAGTGCTGTCTAGTATTCCTAAGTGCAAGAAGGCTGGAATGTGCCTTATGGAGAAAAATACGTGTGTTAGGTAAGCTTCATTCAGCCATGAGTTATATAGTACCGTCCTTGGCCATAAAGTTCAATGTTAATGAATCAGCGCTTTGTGCTCAATAAGGGGTCTTTAAACAGAAGCACACATAAAACAAGCTATATATTGGCTGTGTATTGATCAGTGAATAAAAATCTTGTGACAGAGGCTTGCAGGAAGCTAATCCTGCATTTCCCCTGGGAGCAATGGCTCAGGGTTTGTGGCAACTTTATAGAACCTAACTAGCATGAATAACAAGAATCTACTGTATCGGCAGGGATTTAAGCATAGGAGCAAATGTGATCAAATTTGCATTTTTAGAAGATCACTCTGCCTTCTGTGTGGCAAACAGATGATTGGGGTGGTCAGAATGGACCCAAGGAGACCAATTAGAATGGCATCCACTATTTCATGGGAGTTCATAACTACATATATAGGATTAACACTTCGCAGGTGAAAAAAATGAAGGCTAAAAGCGGGAAAGTAACTTGCTTAAGGTGACAGGAGCAATTCCAAAAGAACCATATATAGAGCCCTTGTATCAGTCAGGTTCTTCAGAGAAACAGAATCAGCAGGAGGTGTGTGTGTGTGTGTGTGTGTGTGTGTGTGTGTGTGAAGTGATTTATTATAAGAAATTGGCTCGCACATTCATGGGGCCAGCAAGTGTGAATTCCATAAGGCAGGCTGTGGGCTGGAAATTCCAGTAAAGCTGATGTTAAAGTCTTGAGCCCAGATTCCCTAAGGGAAGCTGGCAGGCTGGAAATTCTGGTAAGTGTTCACTTTGAAGTCTGGAGGTAGAAATTCTTCTGATCTCTGAACTCCTCAGTTCTTGCTGTTAAGCCCCCTACCTGATTGGGTGAGGCCCACCCACAGTAAAAGCAACTGAATGTAATCCCATCTACAAAGCACCTCCAGAGTAGCAGCTAGGCCAGTGTTTGACCAAACAACTGGATCCTGTAACCTCGCCAGGTTGACACAGAAAATGTGTCATCTCAACTTTCTCTTCTTAGCACTTCCCTTATATTCTCACAACTCAAAGTGTGGTTGACGGACCAGAGAGCTTGTTAGAAATTGTGCAATCCTAGGCCCCATCCCAAACCAACTGAATGAGAATCTGCATTTTATCATGCCCCTCGGGTGCTTCATGGGCATCTGATGGCTTGAGAAGCCTGGGCTATACCACATTTCCAGCTCCAGTTGGCCCTCTTGGCCATCCTCAGCTATCCACAGAGCAGAATGGTATTAGACTCTTAAGAGTCCTGGTGGTGACCAGGAAGGTCTTGGCTGCCCATATTATCTGGGCCCCTACTCTGTGTGAGCCTCATGCAATGACAGTAGGTGGGAATGAGACACAATCCCTGCCTCCCAGGAGTTCATAGTCAAGTGGTATCCTAAAAGTACATGAGACCTGATAATAAATTCTGAGGTTTAATTTATTACACAATTTTCCTCCAAGGTCCTTCAGAGATTTTCTTTTCTTTTTTTATAAAGGGGATAGACAAAAAAAAAAAATAAACAAATGATGAGACAGTTGGTCTCCATGCCTCCCTCACGTTAATTTTTATCTATGTGTGAAATCCGAGAGGAATTAAGCCCCAATTTGTGCTAAGAAAGGTGGATGGGGAGCCATGGCTGGCAAATTGAAGCCATCAGAGCCATCAGTCAGCTTACTAAGGCAAGAAAGGGGAGCAGAGAGGCAGCAAATGAGCAGCAACTCAGGAAGAACAAATGGCCGGCCCCTCCACCAAAGAGAGCATCCTCCATCTCCTTAGCTCCTGAGCCATGGGGCAATAATGCTGGCTTCATTTTGGGCACCTACTCTTTGCCAGAGACTGCGCCGAGCCCTGTTCATACATCATTGTGTTGATTTGTCACCACAATCCTATAAAGAGGATGAAATTATTATCACCATTTTGTAGTGCTCAAACTTGAGGTTCAGGGAGCTTAAGTGACTTGTCTTAGATCCACAGCAGATAAGTGGCCCTGGTTTGAATCTAGGTCTGGCTTACTTGAGAAGACAAGAGTGCAGGAGGGCTGCCAGGAGAGAGAAGGAACCCAGTGCTCTGTCCATGGTCCCGAAATAGGCACTGAGCCACCTGGCAATGTCTTTGCATTGACCACAGCAGAGACGATGGCTGCTAGCCCTTTTCTTCTACCAAAAGCCCCGTTCAGTCATGCTGTTGTTCAGCCAACTTTGAATGAATGAATACCCACTAGGTGTTAAGCTTTGTGCTAGTGCTACAGGTTATAAATGAAAAAAATATTTCATTCAACAAATATTTATAAAACATCTACTGTGTTTCATGCCCCTTTTTGGGTCAGAGAAATATCGTCATGAGTAAGAAATAGTCAGCATAGAGGGGTGGCTGTAATAACAAGCCCTAGTGGGGGCAGTGAGCTCAATTCCCAACTCCTCCACTTATTAGCTGGGAGTCCTTGAGCAAGTGGCTTACACCTCTGACCTGCTGCTTTTCCCTCTTCTACAAAATGAGGAACTAGTCAACAAATATCCACTAAGCACATGCTGCATACCAAGAACTCTTCTAGAGGTTGTTGGTAGAAAGAAAAAAAGTCTGAGCTCTTGTGCAACCTACATTTTTAGAGGGGAAAATGCATAACAAAGCAAACAAAACGAGACATATTCTGTTTCCAATTGGTGATCGTGCCATGAAAAAAGACTGAGTGATAATAAAGATGATGGTGGTGCTGCTGATGGGAGGTGCTGTTTTAGCAAAGACATGTAGATGCCAAGAGAGGGAGCCAAGAGGGTACTGACATGTTTTTCACAAAGTAGAGTTCAACTCTTTAGTCCTCTGAGATCTCGTTCCAACTCTGGCTTACTGCCCCCTCTATGACCCCAAAGGTGGGAGAGGAGCTGGGAACTTGTGCTTGGGAAGGAAAAATGCTCAGGCTTCTTTGAGCCTCTAAGAAACATGGATGGCTCCCAGGCTTGACATCCTGGTTTTGGTATGGGCTTTGCCAAATCGTGACCTTCAGCTGTGACTCTGTATCTTCCTGGACTCACTGCCAAGCTCTGTAAGAGGTACCTACTGCTGGCCACCATCTCTTCCTGGTCTGGAAAGTTCAGAATAACTCTCCTTAACATTACACAAGAAAGCCACTTTCTAAGAACCAGACAACTCCTGAGAATAGGACTACCCCATCACATTTGTATAGCTCTTTCCACTTCACAAATCACTTTTTAATATTTCTTCATTGGATTTTTGTGATAAAAGCAACATTTGATTGTTGTAAAAAATAATTCAAGATATCCAAAAGTGTAAAAGATAGAAGCAAACCTATATTCATGGTTTCAATTAATCCTTGCAAATAGCTCATTGCAATCAGTTGGGGGAGACCATTTTCTAACTTGCTTTATTTTCATTTAGAAAACAGAGAGCATTTTCCTCTATTAAGTATTCTTTTGAGAATATTTGATAACCATATGGATAGTACATAATTTATTTCACCAAACACATGTGAGTGGGCATTTGTGACATTTCTCATTTTCCACTCTTAGAAACAATGTTTTAGTGAACATCCACATTGATAAATTTTGGGGAGAAACTTAACATCTTTTTGCAGGATAATTTCCCAAAACCATAATTACTGGATCAAAGGGTTTGAGCCTATTTTCTGTACTTTTTGCTAAATTGCATTCCTGAAAGGTCATAGCAATTTGCGCTCTAACTTGTCGTAATTGAGAGCAGCCACTTCCCGTCACTCTACCATGTTTAGATTGTATCTTTGCTTTTCATCTGGACCACCTAGGTAGACCAAAATAGAATACAGAAGATGTGTATTTCTTTTATTAGCAATGAGGATGAAATTGTAGTGCTTACTGCATATGCATATTTCTTCTTTGGTGAATTGTCTGGATATGTCCTTCTTGATTACCATTTTAAAATTAAGAATCAAGGTCCAGCCAACCAAGGAGAGGTCTTAAATTGCAGTCATTCCCTCCCATGAAACACACATGTTCCTGTTATGGATGAGATCTCCCGTCAAATAGGAGGAACCCCTCCCCAGGAGAACAAGTCCCTTCCATCATCTCTCTCACCCTACACTGCTCCCACCCACCTCAGGTGTGCAGTGTTCACCCGAGCTAAGAAGTAGGTCCAGACATCAGAAAGTATGAAACACTCACTCACTCACTCACTCTCTCTCTTTCTCTCCTCCTATCCTCATCACCCACCCTCCCGCTTCCTGGATCCAGCCCCTTGTGGTGGGGTAGTGCGCAATGCCACCATCGGCTGTGTCTTCTCCCCAAGTTACCCTGGAAATGGCAATGGAAGCCAGTCCTGTGTGTGGATAATTGAAGCCCCAGAGGGCCAGAAACTGCATCTGCACTTTGAGAGGCTGTCGCTGAATGACAAGGACAGGTAAATCGCCCAGCCCCGGTTCCTCCCAGAGAATTAAACTGTGGCTGCAGATTTGGAGTCTTGAGATAGCTGAAACGTTGGTTCATGGGAGTCAAGAAAGAAAATTCTAGGAAAGATGCAGGATTTTAGAATCCATCTGCTCCTGTCTCCTCCTTTTACAGATGAGAAGGCTAGGGCACCCGTACTTACCCAGACCACACATCAGAATAAGGAAAGAGGCAAAAAGGGAAATTGAGGTTCCCCTTTCTTCATTACCTAATTTTTTCTCCTGTACATCCCTTTTTGCAGTTGAACAAAGAGGGAGTATATCTTGAGTATCTGCTCTTTGCCAAGCCACATACAAGTCTCTGTGGAGAACAGGAGAATAGAGAACATTGGTTCCTGGTGTGATGGAAAGTTGAGATAAAAAAAATTGAGTTCTGCACGTGGAAGAACTAGGGAGACATTTCAAGGCAACATCCAAACAAGAGCATGTCCTTGGACTCTAAATAATATACACAGAATCCAGAATCTTAAATATTCTAGAAAATTTGTACCTAAATGTTTAGATTGGCTGATTTAGATTAGATTCCTTCGGAAACAGATGTGGAGATAAGGATGTGAGGTCATGTCATTTATTTAGGAGCTGATCCTAGAGATCATTGATACAGGCACAAAAAAGGGAGACAGAGAAAATAAGGGAATCGATACAGGATGCATTGATGAACTATTGGCTGCTATGGGCACCTGGTGCTCACCAGGGACCTCTGGGAGACTGTGTTGAGCATGCCTGGGACCTGGAGTCTTTATCCACCACGCCCTATCCATCACTGGGTGAAGGCAGTGACTACCCTGACATTTCCACTATTCTTTGTGCTGGTTGAGCATGCCAGCCATGGGAAGCCCTCAGGCAAAGAATCTCAGAGCTTGGGTAGGAAGCCATGAGCAAATGCCAAGGGCATGTGGGAGGGCACAAAAGAAATCTACTACACTTCAGAATATCAGAACCTTAGAACTCTGGAATCTAACAGAGTTCGAGTGTCCTGGCTTCTTTGCAGTATCAAACCTAGAATATTATTAACTCTTGAGGTTGGGAAAGGATTGTTAGAGAAGCCATCAGATCATTGACTCATTTATCCAAACTTTGAGTCCACTTCATCTGAGTCATCCAGGTTTGTCTTGAACCACACCATATCAATACATCAGCATTTTAAGGTATAAGTATATAACAGGAGTTCCAAAACATGGCTTCTAGGTAGCATCAGAATAAGCTCGGGGACTCTTTCGAAAACAGGTTCCCAGTCCTTCCTCCTGGGGATACCCAGATTGAGAGGCCAGGTCTGGCAAACTTTGGTGAAAGAAACTTTCTAAAACAATTCCTCAGGCCATTCTCTTCTGAGTGGGACTGGGGAGGAACCAGCCTTAAGTTTAGTCAGATAACAAGAATGAGCAGTGTGGAAAAAAGTTCAGCAAAATAGATATTTTTCAGAAAGTTATTTAAATCATCATAAATGGGTCAAACAGGCACACTGCTCACGAATGGGTTCTTGAAGTCCCTCGAAGGTCTAAGAAAGGTATGAGTTGACAATCACCAGAGTAAACTAGTATGTTAGTGAGAAAAGAGGTTTGCAATAGTTTGTCAAGGTGAAAAGTCAATGCAAAACCAAATGAAGACACTTACCAAGCTAAAAAGAAAAGAGGAATTAATTTTATCTGTTCCACGCACTTGGAAGAATAATCAGCTAAAACCCACAATATGTCAGTTGCGAGAATGCAGACCTAGAAAAGATTTCACAATCTTGGCAAGAGAACGGATAAAGGAACCCCAAAAAATTCAATGTGAGAAGTGTGGGGAAGGGAATAAAGACATAGAGGAAGAAATGAACCAGCCTGTTGGGAGGCTGAGGCAGAGGTTCTCATAAGGAGCTGGAAAAATTACAGCTGAAAGGTAAATTGGGGGCATATCCTGAAGGGCTTTGAATGCCTGGCTCTTCGTGTACAGGCAATAGTGAGCCACAGAAAGATTTTGAGTAAAGTAATGACAATGAAGGAAGATAAGGTGATTTCCCCCAAAGCGAAGTCTTTGTGAACTCCAGTCTGATAATATTCACTATAAAAGGGTGGGTCCTTTTGCCAAATGTGTTCGGGAGACACTTTCTACTCTTATCTTGAAAGGCCCTAAAGTTACATTAAACCAGCAAAGGCACTGACAAGTCCTGCAGAGAAACCCCATTTAATTTTTGTTCATCCCAGAATTTCCCAAACTCATCTGAACAAAACTATGAGCTAAAACTTATTACTACTGCAGACTTTCCAGCAGGGAACATAACTAGAAAATTACAATTTTAGAAGATTCAAAAAGATTTTGAGATCTTGAAGTTTTCCTCCAGAGTGACCCTCTTGCTTTGGCAAAGGCTTCAGCTCTTTGAAAAAAGAGTCCTGGCACACAGCCCCCAACAGAGGCAGCAGGGATCAGGGGACTGCAGCGATGCCTCTCCCTCCTCTAGGGATAGACTTTACCTCTACCCCAATCCTGCCCCTGTCCCCATCCAACTACACTGGACACTTGGTAAAATGAACAAACTGTGGCTCCAACATTTATGTGTCTTGGTGAGATTAGAAATTCATCTGGGCAATAGAAAATAAACTCTTTTTATGGATCACAATAAAAGACTCAAAGGATTAAAAGTGCCTGTTTATGACTCCATAAAAGAAACTTATCCAATTTGTGAACTATTTTTTCCTCCACTTTTGCATAATTTCTTTAAAAACACTGGGACAAGCAAGGAGCCAAGTATCAAATGGCTTTAATAACAGTGAAAACAAAAACCTAACATGTGTCAGCACTTTTCTCTTTCAGAGCATTTTAATTTGTCATATTCTCAAAGTCCCCTGTAGGATAGGTAAGGAAAATGTTGCAATCCCTTGGAGAAACTGAGGTTCAGATATGCTTTGGGATTTATATAAACTCAGTCAATGGGGAAATCAGGACCCCGGACCCTGCACATGTTGCTCTTAAGAAATGAGAATCAGTGACAAAGCCTGTTTGCAATCAAATGTTTAATAAATTTGACTTACATACCTATTTTGTGTTGGATGCTTCATACAAATGGTC
The DNA here is from genome assembly GCF_023851605.1 of Tamandua tetradactyla. Taxonomy (NCBI): domain Eukaryota; kingdom Metazoa; phylum Chordata; class Mammalia; order Pilosa; family Myrmecophagidae; genus Tamandua; species Tamandua tetradactyla. The sequence continues at coordinate 20,201,801 of NC_135338.1, forward strand.
TCTAGTCCCAACTCTATAATGTAGGCATGATTATATCTGTTTTATAGATGAGGAAACAGAGAGGTTACACGTTCTTAGTCAAGTCACACAGCTCAGAAATTAGAGTTGGGACTCAAACCCAGGTCTGTCTTGACTATATATGCCACTGTTCCAGGAGTGATACTGATCCATTAATCCCAACCTCTCAAGTATAATAATCATTAGATTAGTCCAGTTTATCATATTGTCCCCATCACTGTCACTTTTCATACAACCTCCGTAGAAATCCAAAGGCAGGATTCGAACCCAGGAATGAGGCCCCAGAAGTGGCACTCACTGCACCTCCATTCTGCTGCTCTGTTTGTAGTTGACTCAAGCATGGCCTCCCAATGTCCCTCCTCTCTTTTCCTGCCCGCCAGGATGACCATCTACAGCGGGGGAATCAACGCATCAGCTCTCCTCTACGACTCCCTTCAAACAGAGAGTGTCCCCTTCGAGGGCCTTCTGAGTGACAGCAGCGCCATCCGCATCGAGTTCACATCCGAACCAGCCCAGACGGCATCAGCCTTCAACATCCAGTTCGAGGGTGAGGGTACTGGGGGCCTCTCGCTCCCCTGGGGTGGTGGCGTGGGAACAGAGGAAGCATGGAGGGTCTGGGGTGAAGTCCTGGGAGATAGAAATCTGGACCAGCAATAATAGGGGAGACCCAGTGGCCAAAGTGATCCTTGGTCTACCTAAGACAGACCTGGCTTTCTTAACAGCCATGCCTGTCATTTATTGAGCACTTACTATGTGCCAGGTGCCTGTGTGCATGGTCCACATTGGAAGGAAAGAACTGTTATTAACTCCATTTTCAAATGAAGAAACTGAGGCTTAGAGGACTTGGATCTCTCACCCAAGGCCAACCAGCTAGTAAGAATGGAACCAAGATTCCTGTCCAGTCCCGAGCCCCTGCTGCTGAGCTCTGCTTTACTCTACCCATTGAGACCTCTTAGTGTCTGGCCATCTCTTCCTCCCAAGAGTTGTCAAGGGCCTCTCCTGCTCAGCCCTCAGGCCCTTCAGAAAAGGGTGCTTCTGGGTGCTTCATGCACCTTGGGAGAACTTTCTGTTCTGCCTGCCCCACAAAAAGATTGGCCTTTCTCATTGACACAGTTAGAGTAACAGGAAATCAGGTGTCAAGAAATCAGGTTATGGGATGTGGAGGATACATTTTAATATGGGAAGGAATGGAAGTTACAGCTCTGCAGGGTTGGGAGGGCAGAGATACTTAGTCCCATTTTAGAGAGGAGGAAAAATGAGGCCCCAAGAAGCCAAGTGAATGGCCCACGGGCCCCTCGGCAGATCTGCTGGAACTGGAATCCCTAGTCTGGGACTCTGTTTCCTTGGAGCTTCCCCAGACAAAAGGGGACCCATCTCCTGAGATGTACCACTGTGGGATGTCCCCTGACCCATGAGGTGCTACTTCTCTTTTTTTATCACCCTGCACCCTCCAGCCTTCGAGAAAGGTCCCTGCTGTGAGCCCTACATTCAGAACGGCAACTTCACTACATCCGACCCGACCTATAACATTGGAACCTAGTGGAGTTCACCTGCGACCCGGCCACTCTCTGGACCAAGGCCCAGCCATCATTGAGTGCATCAATGTCTGGGACCCATATTGGAATGACACGGAGCCCCTGTGCAGAGGTGCTCCCCTCTCCCAAGACACCCAGGGACCTCACCCATTCAGATGAGAAGACCAAGTCTTCACTCTGGGGCATGCCACCTGTTTACATACCCGATTTTTGCATTACAGAATCCTTTCCAGGGCTCACTGTTCTTTGGATTGGGGTAGCTGCTGGCCCTTGCCAAGTTGCAAAATGGATACATTTTAATACATTTCCCCTTCCTTCATGCTAGCCTCCACAGTATACAAGTTGGTGAGCAGCTCCCTGTATGGACTTAGGCACTTACTTACCCCCATTGCTAAGCACTCTAGTGCAGTGCACAACCCGGCCAACAATACATGGCAGCCCTGGGTCTAATTAATAATAATGATGATGATCATTTGTTAGCAGATATTCAGTAACTGTGCGGTGTATGTATATGATCTAGTTTAATTCTCACTGCAACCCTCTGAGGTACATAGTATTGGTTTCGTTTACAGATGAGGAAACTGAGGCCACAAAATGATGTGCCTCAGAACACCATGAGGGTAATTGGCTGAGGCAGGAATGGGACACAGGTGTCTCTGTTCTCAGAGTCCTGTGCTCTGAACCCCTCTGTACAATGCTGGCTATATAGAACCCTCATCCCCAAGTGCTCCCTGTACCCTGCCTTCTCTGTTACCCCACTTTCAAGGCCACTGAGCTTCCCTGAGCCTGGCTCTCCTGATGACATGTGGAACAATGAAGGAGGGACCCCTGCTCCTGGCAGCCGCTGCCTGGATGCAGTCGGCATGCAATCACAGCCCCGTCTTGGTGAGGGATTGATTTCAGTATTAAATGTGCTGGTTTAACAGAGCAGAATGTATTGGTGCTTTGTCCTCTGCCACATTCAGGACTTTGCAAAGCTATAAACACAGGGTGGAATTTAAAGGGCTAGGTGCCAGCCACGGTCCCATTCCTGCTTCCAGTTCAAGGCTGGGGCCTTTTATAATAACATTCAAAGAAATTATTGAGCACTTACCGTGTGCCAGGTGCTGTGCTGCAAGTCTGACATCCATGAGCTCAGTTAACCCAAGGAGTTCAATCATGGCATTATTGCCACTTTATAGAGGAAGGAAACTGAGGCACCGAGAAGCTACATGCCTTGTCCACATGGCAGGATGGGAGTTCAGGTCCATCTGACCTGCGTGTCCTGTCTCTTAGGTACTTTCTCACCCTGCACAAGGAGTGCAGCAGTTGAGGATTCATTTGGATCCTTGCGCTTTGTTCTTCTTTAGGAACTATTCTGCCTTTAGCCAAAACTTGGCCAACCCTTGGCTAAAGAAGGAGGCACATGGCCAGCCCTCATGTGATTTTCCACGCACATGTTTAACTGCAGGCAGCGAAGACACCTGTCCTGGTACTCGGCAAGCCACAGCTGCCTGGCGGCGTGGCCCATGCTGAACCGCAAGGTCACATCAGCTTCCTTATGAATACACCTTGCCCTTGTCTCTTACAGCCACGTGTGGTAGGGAGCTCTTTGCTGTGGCAGGGGTGGTGCTGTCCCCAAACTGGCCAGAGCCCTATGTAGAAGGTGAAGACTGCATCTGGAAGATCCAGGAAGGGGAGGAGAAACGGATCTTCTTAGATATCCAGCTGTGAGTGTTTATGATGCGTGGACCTCCACTCCAGTTAGATGGGGGAAGAAATTGCTTCATTTGTTTAGTCTTTCAACCAGTGTTAATTAAGCATCTACTATGTGTCAGGGACTGTGCAAAGTAATGGCAAAAGGGGACAAAAAAAGGTAAATACATGCATGCATGCACACAGTTCCTACTCTCAGGAAATTCAGTCCAGTAAGGAAACATGTTAAATGCACATATGATTGCAATACTGTACCTTTGATGCATAATGCAGAGAAAGGTATATGATGCTATAAGATTCTATAATGGTAGATAAAGGAGGTCAGAGAAGACTCCCCTGAGGATCTGATATGAAAGCTGAGAACTAAAGGATGAGTTGGAAGGAATGCTTCCAAAGGAAACAGAATATGCAAATCCATATGGTAAGAGTGGGCACATCATTTTCAAAGGACTGAGAGGCCAGTGTCATGTGTACTCACTCTACTGCAGTAGTTAATTTTTCTATGTATATCTCTCTCAACCAAACCCTGTTTCCAGGGTCTGTCATACATGGTAGGTATCTAGGAAGCAATTGCTGAATGAAGAAATGTTTTAATGACTGGGATTGCCTGGCTGTCTGGCTGTAATGCTCTGTACTCAGAGGACATGGGGTGGGGAAGTTGGGGGGTTTCTGGGGCAGTAACCATTAGGTGCTCTATCCAGAAATTTCCCCCCTAAATCCCAAGGAGTGGGAAGTACCTATTCTGTGCCACATGCAACAGTGATTACTTGAAAAATTGTATCTTAGGTGGTGTTCACAAAAAACCTGGCCTGCTAGGGAAACTATCTGCACTGTCTGGGGAGAAACCAGGGCTCTGGAAACCACCAGATAGCAGGTGGTAGAGCTGGAATTTGAATCCAGACTTGTGTGGCTTCTGAGAAATGCTCTTTGCTTTGCCACATGTGAGATAGTACTAGGAAGGTGACAAAGATGGTGGTGTCTGGATGTTCTAGTTTGCTAGCTGCTGGGATGCAACACACCAGAGACAGACTGGCTTTCAGTAAGAGGGGATTTATTTAGATAATGTATAGTTCTTCAGAGGAAAGGCAGCTAACTTTCCACTGAGGTTCTTTCTCATGTGGGAAGGCACAGCACGATCTCTGCTGGCCTTCTCTCCAGGCCTCAGGGTTCCAACAACTTTCCCCGGAGTGATTCCTTTCTGCATTCCCAAAGGCTGAGCTGCAAGTACTGAGATGAGGTATGCTGAGCTGCTTGGGCTGTGCTATGATGAGCTCTCTCATTTAAGCACCAGCCAATTAAATCAAACATCATTCCTTGCAGCAGGCATGCCTCCTAGCTGACTAAAGATGTAATCAGCAACAGATGAGGTTCACGTACCATTGGCTCATGTCCACAGCAATAGAACTAGGCGCCTTCACCTGGCCAAGTTGATACCTGAACTTAACTACTACATGTCCACCCCTTGTCAACTTGGCAACTACAGGTATCACCTTAAACAATATTAAAGTGCAAAAAAATTATCTTCTGGCTGTGGACCTATGAATCTCAAAACAAGTTATCTGATGCCAATATGCAAAGGAGGGACAGTCACAGGATCCATAGGGTGAAATTGGAAGGAAAACCTGCAGGGCAAACACCATTGGATTTCAAAGTCTGAAAGTCATTTATCCTTCAGCTTTAGAAAGTGGCAGTACCACCCTTTCCAAGGGCCTGTGTAGTGACCCACCCCACTCCTGGTACCAAGTTGTATTAGTTAGAGTTCTCTAGAGAAACAGAATCAACAGGAAATATTCTCAAACATAAAATTTATAAAACCATCTCATGTAACCATGGGAACGTAGGGTCCAAAATCCACAGGGCAGGCTGTGAAGTTGAAGATTCTGATGGAGGTTCTGGACAAACTCCACAGGAGAGGCTCACCAGCCGAAGCAGGAATAGAGCCTGTCTCTTCTGAATCCTCCTTAAAAGGCTTCCAGTGAGTAGATTAAGCATCACTCATTGCAGAAGACACTCCCCTTGGCTGATTACAAATGGAATCAGCTGTGGATATAGCCAGCATGATCATGCTTTAATTCTATGAAATGTCCTCATAGCAAAAGACAGGTCAGCACTTCCCCAACCAGACAAACAGGTACCACCACCTAGCCAAGTTGACATGTGAACCTGACCATGACATTGGAGAAAGCTAGAGGAAAAGACTTCCCTGCAGACCCAGAGACCATGACTAGGTGGGGGAGATGCCAGGTTCTGAAGAGCCTTTCTGGGTGCAGGCAGGGCCTCTGGAAGCCAGCTCTGCCCTCGAGCATGCGACGGAAACACAGTAGGCTGGGAAGTGCAGCTTGGGGTTTCCTGGCAATGCAGAGGAACTTTGTAAGACAGGAGGGAAATTATTTGCAAAATTATTACTGACTGTCTTTTGAGGCTGTTCCTGAGAGGCAGTGGAAGGACATACTGCTCCAGTGTGCCAAAGATTTGAAGAACTTGCAAAAGTGGTCTTTGTGAACTTGGGGCCCAGCCAACATGGGTCAGAGTCCCCATCCCACCATTTCTCAGCAATGTGACTTCAGCATCTCTCTGGACCTCAGATTTTCTCCTCTGTAATGAGGGTCCTGGGATGTCAGCATTTTACCTTCCCTGAAGAGGCAGATGTTGAGTAGCAGTTGCCCACTGTCTCACTCATTTCTTGACCAGAGCTCTCGCCTTTTTCCCCATTCTCTTCTGTCCTGGAATAGAGTGTGTATTCATTCCTTCAAAACATATTTTTGAGTGCCTCCTATGAGCCAAGCCCAGTTTTAACACTAGAAATGTTCTGATAGATTTCCCTTTGGCAGTAAAATTCATATCAGAAAAGGCTAAACCAAATCATCTCTCTTAACTCTGAAAACAAAATGGCTGTGCACCTACTGTGTGCCAGCCCTAAATTAGGTGCTAGAGTTTGGTTGTAAGGGAAAGCAGAACAGTTCCTGTCTTCGCTGTCTAGAGGTTGAGGCAGACAAGAAATGGTATATGATGTGATAGGAGCAGTGATGGGAAGGACAGGCAACTGTGGGAAGGAAGGATGTGACAGCCTGAGTGAAGTCAGGGGGGCTTCCAGGAGGAAGTGACTCCTAAGACACAATGAAAGAGAAGGGAAGCAGATGTGGAGGGGAAAGGAAGAATGACCCAGACATGTGCAGAGCCTGGGAATAGAGAAAGTGGGGCCCCCTTAGTGACTTAAAGGAGATTTAATGTGACTGGAGCATAGGCATTAGGTGGTGGTTACAGAAAGAAAGGGTCAAAAGAAGCGTTTGGGGCCTTCTTAGCTAAAGATTCAAATAGAAAAGTCCATTCCAAAGTGTTCCTTCTAGGAAGCCTTCTGTGTCTCCCCATTGCCCTTAGATAAATATGAATTTATGGTCCTGGCTTATGAGCCCCACCCTGTAAAAGAGTTAGTGGGAAAACTCCCGTGGTCTTCAGCCAGATGAAATCAACTCCTCAGTTCCTGCCATTCCTTAAAGGATGCATCCTGTCTAGCCCCATGCCTCAGAGAATCATCTCTGATCCCCTTCCTTCTGTTCACAGGGAGCCTTCCAGGCGGGTGGCTTTGCTTAAATAAAACTCACCCACATCTTCCCTTGGTGTCAGAGGCCTGGATGAGGAAACATGAAAATGAAAACCCTGTTTTCATTCCCTCTAGACATCAAATATTCAATTAATCTTCTGCTTGACTCTGGATTGGATTTTGTTTTTGTCCCTAAGCACAGGATGGGGTGGTCATTCTTGTGCAGTTAAAGGAGAAATTCTTCCCCAAAGCCAGGCGACCCGCATTAGCATGAGGAAGGGACCCATCATGGGGAGGGGCGGAGTGGGGAGAGGGGAGACTTTCTGTCCCCTGATGGTCTTGGTAACACCAAGGTGAGCAGCAGTTGGGAGTCAGGACCCCTGGCTCCTGTCTTCCACACCCTGCCATGAATCCCTGTGCAGTCCTGAACCCACCACCTAACCTCTCTGAGCTTCACATTTGTGGTCTGCAAAATGACCAGTGGCCTTGAACCTAGGCGAATACAAACTCAGACTCCTCCAGGGTCTAGCAAGTAACAAATCTGAGAATTGGGCTGGTGAGAGATGACATGGAGGGGAGGGGGCTGGGATAAACTGGGAAGTACACACCCTCTGTAAAACCATTTAAATGCAAAAAAATTTGTTTAGTCCACCCCGCCCTTCAAGAGCAATGATTGTTGGTTAGATTCAGACTGCATGCCACCAGTGTGCAACCCCTGGTGGACATCATGTTTCAGGTTCTGTCTCATTCTAAAGAAGGAAAAAGAGATTTGCTTTATTGAGCACGTGGGGTTTGCTGGCTTCTTTCCATTCATTCATTTATTTGCTCCTCAGAGTAATCCAAAAGTAGATGCAGCTATTATATTCAACATATATCACCTCTTCCCTTTTTTCTTTTCTTTTATTTTACATGGGTAGGCACCAGGAATCGAACCCAGGTCGTGGCCTGCCCCTCTTCCCTTTTTTCTGAGACACATCTCACACAAATCTTATGCAAAATTAAACTCTTGATTTTCCTTCCTTCAGTCTGTTTCACCCTGTGCTCTCAGTGTCCTTAGAGCCATTCTCCTGCTCAGGCAGAACCACTGGGAGTCTTTCTGGACCAGTGCTGTGCTGGTAAATGTTCAGCCCTGGCTGTCGCAGGAGGAGGGGGTGTTCGGGGAAGGGGAGAGAAGAGCATGCCTTGATTTGTAGCATTTGCCAATTCCCATGGTGTAACTACTTCCATGTGGCCAATTTCAAGCTACCAACATGCCCACAATGCGGTTGCAAAATTCCTGGAAATTTGACAGTCGGCTCTCTCCAGCCAGTATGAGGTAGCTCCAGCGTGCAAACTGAGAACTGGGTCCCTCTCTTTCTCTGACACCCTTTACCCAGACCCTCAGTGAATCCTGTTGATTCTACTTTCAAGATATTGTCAGAATCCAAGCACTTCTCACCCCTCCACCATGACTGCGTGGTCTGATACCCGGAATCTCCTGCCAGGATTAGCCCAGCAGCCCCCTTGCTGACCTCCCCAGCCACACCCTTGCCCGCCGTGGGCTCTTTCTAACCCAGCCCTCTGAGTGATCTCGTGCGAATGGGAGTCAGTCACTTCGCTTTTATGGTGTGGAATTTAAGATTAGATCACCAATCGTATTTCTTTAAAAAAGGGTATGTTAAAATTACAACAGTCTTTTTTAAAAATTGATGCAATTATATATTGTGCTGTGCCTTGTCCTAAGTGGAGCTAGTTTAATGAGTTTCATTTGTGTGCTTCCAGCACCATATATATATACCTTTCTTAGCCTTGAAATTTCACTATCTTTATGTTCAAGTTGTGTATAACTACCAAAATCTATGAATTAAAATAAAATTTTAAAAACCTAGGTCAGTTTACATCATCCTCTGCTCCAACTTTTACAATAGCTCCACATTTTATTCACAGTAAAAGCCATAGGGCTTATGTGATCTGGCCTCCATTATGTCTCCCACATCACTTCTTTCCACTCTCTCCTGACCTCTCGCCACTTGGCCTCCTTGCTGTTCCTCAAACACACCTCAGGGCCTTTGCACTGGCTCTCTCCCCTTCCCCTGGAATGCTCTGCCCCAAATCCCTGTGTAGCTTACACCCTTGCTTCCTTTGGGAGGCACATCACACATATCACATATCACACCTCCTCTGACCCCCTGATGTAAATTAGCTTCCCTGTCACTCTATGCTCTGTTCCATTCCCTCCACCTAAACTATGATCTCCATGAGAACAGAAAGGTTTTATGTTTGTTTGATTCACTGCTGTATCCCCAGCATATAGACCAATGCCTGTGTTCAATGAGTAAGAGTCAAATGACAAAACTAATTAATGGAACAAATGAAATAAAGGCAACTTATCAAGGTCATACAGCCATGAAGTATCAAAGCTAGAACTCAAACCCAAATTGCATGGCTTGCTGGCTGTGGTGTAGAAACAGGAAGAAAAAAAAAGAGAGAAGATCAGAGGAGACCCTCTAGGGCCATAGCCACCATTTGTCATTAAGCCCATGTTTATTACATGATAAGCAACCAGCCCAACAAGAAAAAAAAACCATTTTAACTAAAAAGTATGAACCAAAGTCACAACCATGGGAAGAATGCTGAGAGAGGTTTTACAGAGCTACCCTGGGAGAGGGTTTGCGTGCAGACCTCAGAATCGGAATGCAGAGGGGCAGAACTTTGGATGCCCCCCGATCCTGAGATGCTTAAACCTCCTTGTGGGGTTTGGGGAAAACTTTTTTGCTCTTCAGGATAATCCATGCACCAGATGCCTAGCCAGGGTGACAATGATAAGGTCAACGAAGAGGACATTGTCCTCCCAGGAGGGCTTCCACCCCCTCCGTGGGACAAGCAGCCAGCATCACGCCAGGGCCTGGGGACATCAAGTGACATCAAAATTGGTTATTCCCACATAACCATGCTGTCCAGTCCAGGCCTGCCGGACCCAAAACTTTTGCTCTTCAGACACCAGACATCCCGTGACAGCCCAGTTACAATCACCATGGTGACATGGTGAGGTCAGTCATGTTTGCTACTAAGCCAAGTTCACTTCAATTCAGCAAATACTAATCAAGCACCCACTGCATCCTGGGCATGGTGGCCTGGGACTTGACCAGACCAAGCAGCCCTGTCGTTAGGAAGCTCACAGCATGGGCTGACTTGGCACAGGCAAGAGGAAAAGACTTGGGGGCCAGAGTTGGCCGCAGTTCTCCACTAGGGGCAGTTTTGCTGCCCAGGCAAAATCTGGAGACATTTTTGGTTGTCCTGGCCGAGGGTGAGATGGAGGTTGTAACCAGTGTCCAGTGCGTAGAGATCAAGGTTGCAACTAAACATCCTGCAATGCACAGGACAGCCCCCATGACAAAGGATTATCCAGTCCAAAATGTCCGTAAGGCTGACGTGGAGAAACCCTGACCTATGCTGAGACCTGAAGGACAGAAGGGAGATGGGCACTGATGGAATAATGTTCCAGATGAAGGGAATAGCATATGCAAAGGTCCGGAAGCAGGAGAGGATGACTCTTATTTGTCCAGGATATTTCATATCTGCTGAGGGCATCCCTGGCAGCTTCACGGCAAGCATCTGCAGTCGGTTCCCTTATTACCTTCACCTTACAGTCGAGTGTACTGAGGCTTTGAGAGGTGATATAAAAGAGTGGCCCCAACCACCTGTCTGGGAAATGGCAGAGTTGGGATTTGAACGCTGCTTGTCCTGGGTCCAGGGCCTGGGATCCTGGCCCTTCCTAAAGCATTGATGTGAGCCAGAGGAAGACTGTGTGTCTGGGACTCGGTGATACAGGACAGGCGGCTGCAGGGAGGTCAGCAGGACCTTGAAGACTGCTTTAGGAAGCATGGATGTGCCCACCCTGGGCAGCAGGGAAAGGGTTTTAAGCCATTAAAGGGATTAGAGCTTTGCAGAAAGAAGCTGAGTCTTCCCATCACCAGCCCCAGGCTCTCTCTGGCAAACTCTGGTGCACGCCTGGCAGAATGGCATCTGGCTTTTGCACCCCTCCCTCCCACAGAGGGAGTGAAAATAGCATCTCACCAGCCAGGGTTACATGAGGCCCAAGAGCTGCTGGGTTTAATTTATCTTGCTTGGCTTCCACTGACAGGTTTAGTAAACCAATTTGGGTTTGATAGTAAAAATAATTCCATCCTCAGGGCCCCTTAGCACTGCCTAATTGTTTGCAATTGTTATTTATCACATCAGCGAGGGGGAAGAGGACACTGCAGTCTGAGCTGAGTAGGTGGCCCATAGTAGGCGCTGAGTGTTTGCTGAGTCACGAGGACATGGGAGAATCTACGTGTGCCAGCTGAGGGGGGGGATGCCTCCTCCTCCTCGCCCTCTGGGCAGGTCTGTCAGAAGATGTGGGCCCCAGGAAAACAGCTGCAATTAATCACCATTTATTAGAGACCTACTGTGTGCTGGGCCCCGAGCTGTAGAGTTTACATCCATCAGCAATAATGAATGTGAACCTTATTATGTAGAGATAATAATTACATCAATTAGAGCTAATGTGAATCGAGATAATTACAGAGGGGTAATTACCCAAAGTAGGATAATGTATGCAAAGCGATCACATGGTATCTACCATGTGGTTGGTGCTTCATGAATGGAGATTGTGATCATCAGGAATCTCAGGCAGATATTACCGTCACCACTTTAGGAATTTGGGAATGAATGCCCAGAGAGGTTAAATGGCTACCTCGGGTCACACAGCTAGTAAAGGGCAGACGGAAGCTGGGCTTGCGTGTACCCCGTAGCCACCACTTTCATTGGCTCGAACAGTCTTTCTGAGGCCCTTCTGTATGGATCAGCAATGAGGCAAGGAGATTCCCAGGGCTCCAAGAACCTAAAGTTCCAGAAAGAAGTAGAACTGTAGACAGCCCAGTGAGATGTTGGCAAGATGCTGTTGCTTGGGGGTGGGGTGGTGGAGCAGAAGGGGACTGGCCTTATCTCTGGCAGTCGTGGAATCATCCCAGAGAGGGTGACATCCAAGCAGAAGCTTGAGGACAAATGGCGGCTGGCCTGACCGCAGTGGGGGAGGGCGTCCAGGGAAAGACAGGCCTCAAGCAATGAGAACAGTGACCACAAGGCATGGAACGAAGACCCAGCAGCCTTGAGTAGTACTTCTGGCTGGCCTTCTCGGTGCTGGGAGTGGGGGAAAGGCAGAATACAGAAATGTCAGGAGCCCCCAGGGTCGCCCTCCTTCATGTCCCAAGTGATTGTTCTTCCCGCTTTCATCTAGAGCTGACCTCTTATCCTGGAAACACAGTTGAAGGAGAACCTTTTAAATGCTAAAGAATTTTATTTTATCTTCTCTCTCCCCCCCTCCCTCTGTGTGCATGAGTGTGTGTGCATGTGTTTCTCTCCCAAAGTAAAGCATGGAAAGGAGAATAAGGAAACTAAGAACTTATTGGTGAAAGCATCACAGAATGGAAGTGCTGGGAGGGACATACTCAGAGAGGGGAGGTAACTTGCTTAGCATCACACAGCAAGCAGTTAGCCCAGAAATAGGACCTGGGTATGGCTGCAGGAGCAGGTACAGGGATCACAACCTTGATGTGACAGAAGAAATCACAAAAGTTCTAGAGTCAAAAAGATCTGCATTTAACACCTGGCTCTGCAGCTCACTAGCTCTGTGGCCTCGGGCAGGTCATTGGAGGGGGTGCTGCTGGCCTCACGATGGGGTATTTTGTTCACTTCATCCCCAGTGCCTGGTACACAGTAAGTGCTCAATAAATATCTGTTGAATGTAGAAGACAGATATGGTAAGTATGTAAAGTAATGAAATAACATAGAAAGTTCCTAGAAAGCTTTCTGGCATAAAATGGGCAAATATATTAATATTTTCACCCCTATATATGTTAAATATTGTACTAAATACTTGGCATGTGTCCTCTCATCGATGATTATTATCATCATACAAATCAACATCTAACTTCATTGAATACTTAACAGTGTGCCAGGCACTGAGCAACTGACCTATACTAACTCATTTAACTCTCACCAAGAACCCCACGTGATATCATGACTACCCCCTTTTAGCAGATGAAGAAACTGAGACCAAGAAATAAGAAATATTTTGCCCAAGGACACACAGCAAAGAAGTGGCCAAGTCTGGATTTGAACCCAGGTCTCTGGGGAGAAATCTTATAGTAAGGAAGTAAATGACCTACTTACATATCACAGAGTAAATGACAGGGAGGCAGTCTGCAAGGTATGAATTTGTAGCCCCATTTTATAGAAAAAGAAACTGAAGCTCAGAGAGGACCTCCACGCCCCATTTCCTGGACATTTACTGACTATACACTTATAACTCTGGAAGAAAAACTTTCATCCAAGCTTCAGTTAACCTTCTTTGGCTTCACAGCTGAATGTCTCCCTGACACCTTTTCCTGTTTATGGGCGGCAACACAGTGCTCAAACCAGGAAATAAAAAGACTTAATAACAAACCCCTGTAACCACATGATCGATATCTGCAGAAAAATTTTGTTCAGCTTCTGCTAACCTGTTCTGTGCTAAGTTAATTCCAGGCCCTAAAAATTAAGTGCCTTTTTCAGAGGCACTTCAGTCCTTCAAGCAGAGATATAGCTTGCAGCATTGTAAGTTCAGCCTGAGAGCCTGCCAGAGGAGAAGAGAAAGTAAACAGTTGAGGACAGCATCGGCCCCAGGAGAATAGATTTCCAGACACCAGCAGAAATCATGGGAGAAATGGGCACCATAAAAATAAAGCTGGCTGCACCCAGACCTTCCAACCCATTAGCAGAAGGAGACGGATGTGCCCCGAGTTAAAAGTTCTAAGGTGTCATAAAAGGAACAGTAAACTTCATGAAACCCAAATTCCTTCGTGCTACAGATGGGGAAACTGAGGCTCAGGGATGGGGAGAGACTGCCATAAGACCACTCTCTCCATCAGCTATTGCTGCATAACGAGCTGCCCCCAACTCAGTGTCACAAGACAACAAGTGCATATCCACAGGTCAGCAAAACCATTCTTCTGGTCTCGTCTGGGTTCACTCTTGTATCTATATGAGGCAGTGACTGGTTGAGTAGGTGGCTCTGCTAGGGTTGGCTGGCATCTCTCACATGTTTGGGGAGGGCTGGTTTTCACCTGGTCTAGGCAAGCTCCACGCATCTCTCATCCTCCAGCAGCTAGCTCAGATGGTGATTCTATGTTTCATTTTTGAGGAACAAGCAAACTCAGGAAAGTCATTTAACCCCTCTGAGCATCAGTTTCTTCTTCCGGAAAATGGAGACAAATTTGCCATGATTCATTCATTTTAAAGATACTTTAAATGTGCTCACTTGTGCTGAGTCCCCTGGGCGGGGGTTGGGGGTGGGGCTAGGCAGGAATGCAGGGGCGAATGGCCCCTGTCTCCGGGAAGCCTGCAGCCCAGGCAGGAGCTGACACAGGCAGGTGGAGTGCCTGTGTTGGCTCCATGCCCAGGTTCTGCCTTCCACCTGCAAGGGTTTGCATTGTGGTTCTCCTGTAGGACCAGGTGTTTGATTTTGAGCGTGTTGCTTCACATCTTGGTGCCTCAGTTTCTGCATCTGTGAAATGGATGAGAAGTACTTATAGGGCTAGACTGAAAATAAAATGAAATGGTACCGACAAACATGGAACAGCTCCCACATACAGGAAGCCTTATGACATACTTGGATAGTTTTTAGATAGATGTGTATTAGTTTGCTAGAATGGCTGTAACAAAAGAGCACACACTGGGTGACTTAACACAACAGAAATTTATTCTGTCACAATTCTGGTGTCTAAAAGTCAGAAAGCCAGCTTTTGGCAGGATTGGTTCCTTTTGGAGCTCTGAGAAAAAAGCCATTCTCTGTCTCTCCCCCAGTTTCTGATGCTCCTGACAGTCCTTGGCATTTCTTGGCTTATAGATGCATCACTCCAATCTCTGCTTCCATCTTCCCATCATCTTCTCCATGTCTGTCTCTCTGTGTCTCTCCTTTTATAAGGACATCATTCATTCATTGGACTTAGGGCCCACCCTAAATCCAGGATGATTTCATCTCAGGGTCCTTAACTAATTAAATCTGCAAAGACCCTATTTCCAAATAAGGTCACATTCTGAGGTTCTGGGGGGACATGAATTTGAGGGGGCATGGGGGGTGACTCTCTTCAACCCACTACAAGATGTAAATGCAGAGTAGGGTGGGGAGCATAGAGGGACCTTGAAGAATTAGGAAAATGTTGAAAAGGTGAGATATGAGGAGAGGGCAGCAGGTGTAAGAGCTATGAAGAGTCTGGGGTTCACCCAGCAGAGGGGGGCTGGGGCCAGGCCACGGTCCATCTGGAAGGGCAGGCTGAGAAACTGGACTGTATTCTGTAGGCTAATTTTTGCTCTTTCCATAGTCTGGTTCAGCTCCCAGCTCCTTATTTTCTCCCTAAACTGCATATAAATTGGTTTGCTCTTTTCACTTGGCTTCCTCTAAGCAATGTTATGTCTATGAAATGAGAGGTTTGATGTGCAAACCATATGTTTATGTATTTTTCTAATTAGCATTTAAATACATAGCTAAATATTAAACATTTTAAAAAATATGCTTGTCTACCCAAAATCTTCTTGTGAACCCCACTCAGAACATCTTTTAAAGAAAAGATTCTAAGAAAGGCTGGGATAGGGTCCAATGCTTATTCAGAGAGGAATAAAGAGATGCAAGGTGCTTTGCTAATCATTTCTTTATATGCCCTCTGGGAATATTAACTCCATCTCAACAGTTACAAACCTTCCCCCTCCCCCTCCCCTACCCGTCCCCCCTCCCCCACCCCCCACCCCCGCGTCCAGACTCTTGATTGGTTGAGGTAAG
The DNA here is from genome assembly GCF_023851605.1 of Tamandua tetradactyla. NCBI lineage: Eukaryota > Metazoa > Chordata > Mammalia > Pilosa > Myrmecophagidae > Tamandua > Tamandua tetradactyla. The sequence continues at coordinate 20,217,429 of NC_135338.1, forward strand.
GATGGGGTGGGTGCTCCAGCTACAGGGGTGGGCAGACCATGCCATGCTTAGGCATGCCCCGCCCTCTGCTGGCCAGGAGGAGAATTACTTCAGCAGGGAAGGGCTGGCTAATGTGCATCAAATTTGAATTTGAACTCTATCCTTAGGTCTCCTGCTCTCTAGATCCCAGTGAAAGCAATAATGAAGGTCCCTCAGGCTGTTTTTATCCTTTTTGAGGAGGTAATACATTCACAGGTTTCAAAGTTCAAAAGGCCAAAAGGGTATACTGTGAAATTAAGTTTCTCACCTTTCCCCAATGAACGGCCCCCACCCTGCTCCATTCCCCTTCCATAGAGTAGTTTGTACTCTCTGCAGCTAGTGCATCGTAACCGGTTTCTTATGTACCCTTCCCTGACCCTTTTAAATATTTCAAAACCCATAACAGAAATGTCATAGCTACCAAAATAAAGCCAGCTGGAATAAGTAACAAGCTTAACGGTGATTTTATCACATGTTGTTATCTATGATCCACAATCACACACACACACAAAGATCAATTTCATCGTTACCAGTACATAGAAAGTATTTCAGAGACAACATCTTTTAAATTTAAAACAGGGAGTCCACAGGGAGAAAAAATATCAGCTTGTTAGGAAATGAAAAGTTGGAGATTCACAGGTCTAATCAAATAACTTTAACAACGTTGTCATAAGGACAGTAGAACTGCCAAGATCTGGGAAGCAGAAAGAGCCTGAATCTTCAGCCTGAAGATTTTACTTGTGGCTTTTTGATGCGCCTTTTCCGATACAGGACTGAACCTGGGCACATGTCGTGGGGACTCGTACGCATGGCTTTCACGGGGAGATCTATAAAATAGCGGTTCCATCCGAGGGATGAAGGTTTTTGAGTCTTAGGTCCGATTCTTATGTGACCTTGGCTGAGTGGCTTCTCCTGGTTGGGCCTCAGCTTCCTTAGCTGTTTGATGAGACAATAGCAAGTTTTTACTTCGTGAAGTTGTTTGAATGTTTAAAACTTAGTAGGCGGTGTTGTTATGGAGGGGTTAAATGAGGGCCCGGGAAGATCTTTTCTCAGATGTCATATTTCGGGTGGTTTAAAGAGGAAGCACTGGGTAGGCGCATGCCTGCAAGTGGCTGCTCCGTGGGGAGCGAGAAGCAGCTAGAAGCCAGCTGGGTGAGGCCACAGGTGGGCTTTGAAGTGGCTTTTCAAGCAAGCAGCGGTATCAGCTGGTTTCAGACTTGATTGGGGGACCTGCATAATCCAAGAAGAACAGTGGGAAGGGGCAACAGGGCCCAGAAGGCAGGTAGGGTAGAAATCATTTGGGGCCACCTCCAATGCTGAAGGCAGCCAGGGAGGGGGTTGGGGCGGATGAGAGGAGTCCCTCTCCCCAGGCTGGAACAGCTATTAGTACAGTTGGAGTCGAGGCCAGGGTGACACTCCTCTGTGAAGGAGCTGAGACCCGGGTAGGTGCCCTGAGCTGGTGCTCACTCACCCAGCACACAAGGCAGAGGGCGGGTCAGGCGTATCCCCTGGCCTCAGGCCCTCCTGGCCTAGCACAGGCGTGGCCATGCACCATTGGAGCAGCACCGAGCGCTCACCTCCTAATGGGGGACCAGGCAGAAGGCGCCCCGGCTCAGACTCAGAGGGGTCCACGGGGACTTGGGAAGAGTGAATCAGGGAAGAGTCACCCAGGTCTAAAGAGGGAGAAAGAAGGACGCTCTTCTGTCCCCTCCGAAGGACTAGCACGTGGAAAGCCCCATGGGTGGGCAAGAGCAGCTTACTTTGTGGGTGTGGACAAGTGATTCAGGCCAGCTGGAGGGTAAAATAGCAGCGTGGGAGGGGGCGGGGGCAGGGACTGGGAGGGCAAGCAAATGATGGCTTGCACTTTACCGAGATGAATTTTAAGTAGGGGAGTGGAGAGAATTGATATTTGGGGAGAATTCCACCTGGCTGCCCCAGACAGAAAGGCAGTTGAGGGGCTGTCACAGCTGAAAGACGGCGGTGATCCCAGAGCAGGGAGAAAGGGGTGGGCAAGGAGGGAGACCCAGAAGCCGAGGTCTTCTGTGGGGAGCTCAAGACTCCATCTCTTGGGCTGTGCGCATGGAAGCCTTGCCTCTGGCAGCTCCGAAGGGCTGGCCGTGAAGCTCTGTTTGTCTTCCCCAAGGGGCGTCCTGCTACACCCAGTTCCAGGCAGATCAGACCCGCCTGCCTGGCAGCACCTCTCCAACTCCCATTTGTCCTGGAGTCAAACTGCCACCCTCATTTCTCAACAGCAACCAACTTAGATTGTGCCTGGCTGACAGCTCACTTTAGACCTTGGCAGAAAGCCCTGCTCTGCCCCGTGGGCAGTCTCCTGACTCCTAATTCTCTGCATTCTTCCCCCTCAATTGTTCAGGACAGCTCAGGACCAGGGACCCTGGATGCACTCGGCATGTCAGATGCAGCTGGAGGAGCAAGCATAAAAAGGCAGGCTTGTCTTTGGACTGGAGGAGTTAAAAACCAAATCGCTAACATTTGCGTAGATGCTTGGAACCATTCCATCAAAAAAAAAAGGTGGGTTCAGAGGATGCAACAGAGAATAACATTTTTTTTCTTTCCCCCATTACTCCTTCCCACACATTCTCTGTGGTTTTGGTCCTTGGGGTGAAATCTTTAGTTATCATAGGTTTTCTGATTATAATAAGTCCGGTTCGGTCTAATAACCATGTAGCTCCAAACTTTATTTATTTTAAAACCTCACTCTCCCCCCCAGCAGGGGCTTCTTGGGCTGGGAAATCTGCAGTGGAAAAGGGCTGCTGCTTTCTTAGAGAAAAGATGCAGGAAAGCCTGACTTAACAGCACTATTATGTTTTGGAAGATAGAAAACGCTGATTTCTTGTACTTTCCTATGGGGTGCCTGAGGAGCAAAACCTCCTGACCCTGGCTGCTTTTGACTTTCTACTCTATGGCATCTTGCCATCCTTTCAGGCACCATCTGAGCTGGATGTCTTCTGCAGGGTGCACATCTAAACCCTGGGAAGCATCCCCATCCTCTTCAGTGATGGGAATCTCACGCCCAACTCCCCTCCCCCTTCCCTCTTTGCTCTGCCCCTGGGCAGGCAGGCAGCTACAGTAAGATTTTATCATTCCTCTTGTCTTGCTAAGCGTCAGATCCAGCCACTGCTCCTCAAATGCCAACAGATGCCTGTCAACCCACGCTCGCAGGCTAAAGGAGAGAGTGATGAACTTTCCCCACCCTCCATGATACTCCCCACTCCATGATACTTCCCCCGCTTGGTGATACTCCCCCCACTCTGTGATACTCCCCCCACTCCATGATACTCCCCCCAAGGCAGCCCCTCCCATCAGCCTCTTCAGTGGCCAAGGGAATTCTTTGTCTTCTCCTATGTAAGTTGGAGGTGAGGGAAGACCTCAAACCAGAAGAGCTGTGTAGCAGATGCTATTGGCTCCCTATCCAATCCCCCCATGGCACTTGCCACGATACAAGCCCCTGTGATTCTCCAATCAAAGCTGGTGCCATGTGGGCAGGCCAGAAGTGTTGGAAATGAAGTACACCTGGCAGCAAATCTGAGCCAACGAGGGATGGGAGTTGGAGAATAAATAGCCCAGCTCCCACTCCTCCGAGATGTCTTCTGTACTGTCTCTCAGAGTTCCCACAGGACTGAGCCCAATGCCCACTGTGGAGCCTGCCCACTGACGGCCCCTCCCTCGGCTCCTTCCTTTCCCTTCTCTCACTTCCTCACCTGTGCTTCCTGGGACGGCCTCCCAGGTAAGTCACCTGCACTCCCATCTCTGCTCGAACTCTGCTTCTGGGGAAGCCAGCGTCAGTCAGCAGTCAAGTATCTCCCCTTCGAAAAAGTGGGAATGCTCTGCCCTGCTGCCTTGTTCTTAGCTCCCCCCCCCCCGCCCCGCTGGAACTCCAGGACAACAGGAGTTAAATTTAATAGTTTGTTACACACTGTTCACAAAATGCATTCACAAAAGTCAGGGTTTCCCAGCTTGGGCGCTGCTGACATTTGGATTGGATCATTATTTGTTGGGATGGGAGGCGGGGCTGTCCTGTGTACTTTAGGACACACTGTGGCTTTTCTGACCTCTACTACTAGATGTCAGTAGCACCCCCGTCCCCCAGTTATAACCACCAGGAACATCTTCAGACATTGCCAAATGTTTCCTGGGGGAAAAGAGGGACAGAATCACCCCCCCTTAAGAACCACTGATTTAGTTGTCATCTGACATCATTTGCCATAAATAGCAGTCCAAAGAGAGAGAGATAATGACAGTGGTTGTGGTGCCCATTTTACAGATCAAGAAACTGGAATACAGTGTGCAGATGGCTAGAGCAAGTTGCTCAGGTGCTAAAGGTGGGCCTGGGATTTGATTCCAGATCTTCTGCATCCCTAACCTGATCCCCAAAGCTCAGGACTTAGGCAGAAAACGTGAATAGAGAAGGAATTTCCAGAAAACCTACATGTTCTCCATGAAAATGGCAATGCTGAGATTCAAAGCAAGGCATCTTGGTCTCTGAGCCACTGTGCTCTTTCCAGCCTATTTTACAGGGAACAGAGAGCAGTGCTAAGTTTTAAAAATGGAACCTGTTTACACCCTGAAGGGATGCTTCCACTGCATTTAGATCATGGAAATGAAAGATAAAATGGAGCCAAGTTGGTCACTGCCAGGAACCCACTGTCAGCTGTGAACAGGCTGTGAAGACAGCTTAAGTAGTAAATTCTTGCCATCGCCCATATCTCACACCAGCCTAATTCACCATGGGTGTTTTCATAGTACTCTTCCTTACCTTGGGGCAAGAGCAGACTTTGGCTTACTCTTCCTGTTACCACATAAAGTCTCTGACAACCTCTTGCATACTGTAGCATTTATTGAGTACCTTCTGTGTGCAAGGGAAAGCGGTCACTCCAAAATGTCAATGTAATAGGGGTTTTGAGGCTGCAGTCTAGATGGAAACTGGCAGGGGCAGGACCGGACTGGGGGCTCTGTTCTGAAGCCGCATGTGCAAACCCAGCAGACAGCTTTCATGTAGAGAGGATGTCACGGGGAGGGGAGCGGTTTGGGAGGAACTGATGGAGGTTGCAGAGGCAATTAAAATCTCCCTAAGCCGCCCCTTGGGAAAGCTTTACACTTGGAACTGTGTGTGGTGCTATAGAAGATGCTTTGGCAGATAAAACGCATCCCTACCCTCCGGAAGCAAGCCTTCGGCAGCGTCCTGTGTGTTTCTGCTCTGCTCCACCGTGATTCGCACCACCTGAAGCATCCACAAGGGCAGTTTCCACCTCCTGTCCAGCCCTGTCGTGCAGGGGAGAAGGAGCGCTGCCGTGGTGGCTCTCGAGGACACTGGACGAAACCGCTGGTGGGAAGGCTGTTGTTAGTCTGCATCAGTTCCTGGAACTCCACTCAGGGCTTGTTTCCCAGAATGCCTGTTCTCTGGCAGCGATGGTTCAGTCATGCACTCCCCTGCTTAAACCCCATCAGTACCTCCCCATCCTCAGCAGGAGGGCATCCAAATCCTTAGCTGGGCTCTCTGAGCCCTTCAAGGTCTGGCCCCTGGAGAATTGTCCCAGGCCTCCTCATGCCCAGATACAACCACCACCTGGCAAGTTCTTAAAGGAACCAGGATCTCTCTCCCCTATTCCCTTTGCCTCCTGCTTTGCCTTTTCTCCAACCCCCTGCTAATCTGCTGTCTTCTACTGTTGAGGATTCAGAGTGGGTGCCACCTCCTCCAGGGAGACCTCCATGATGCCCCCAATCTGAGTTAGACACCCTCCTCTCTACCACCTTGATCCACAACTCCTACCATGACTGCATTGGAATCCCTGGTTTGCAAGTCTAAATATACCACTACCCCATGACTCCTTGCATCTTATTTTCCCTCTGAGCACAGCAAAGTGCCTGAGCCATAGTAGGCCATCAAAAAAGATTAGGGGGAAGAAGACAAGAAGCAGAGGAAGACATAAGAGAGGAGGAAGAAAGAAAAAGGGGAGAAAGGGGAAAGGAAAGAAGGGGGCATTAGTTGATATCTGTTCACAGTTGATGCAGCCAAGGCTGAATTATCAGCATCTTTTCAGAGATCAGTTGAAAACCCAGCACACCTAACACGACACAAGTTTCTGTGGCCCCTTCAAGTGTTTTCTGAATTATTAACCATCCATTGCCATCCAAATATTTAGTGTCAAGGAATTGCATTCTGAGTCTTTAGAAATGTGTCATCCTGAATAGAGATGACAGGTTCTGAGCCTATCTAATGAATAAGATACCTCCATCCCACTGCTCCTGCCCCACCCTCCAAACATAATGAATAACCCAGGAGATTTTGAGGGATTTGCCACATGATAAATGGAAAGATTGATTCCCCTTACACAAAAATGCAAGTTGTTATCAGCAAGCAGCCAGTAAGTTCTGCATCAAAGAACAAAAGGCCCTGCATCATACCCCAGCAGGTAATCCAGTGCCTGACACATACTTGCCACTCATTAAGTGGTTGTTGATGGGGGGAATGACATGATGGGAGTGTTGAAGGCGACTCTTTGTACGTGTACCCTTTGATTTTGCAGTGAGTCCCAGCAGGCAGGGAAGACCATTTCATAAACGTGTCTTCAGAAACCCAACCTATCCACAAATCTGCATGTGGCAGGAGGGCTTTGATCCCACTTGTAATCTCTGCCTGCTTCTCCTACAGTTCCTAGCCTGTGTGTTGCTGAAAAATAAAACAGGAAAGGCTGATTGAATGCCTGTAAGTTTGCTTAACACTTTGGCCTCACAAAACTCCTCCTTTTATGTGCCCTCCAAGCCTGAACCTCAGCAGCAGTGACATCCTGATGGTTTACAACGGGGATGAGGCTATGCCACATGTCCTGGGGCAGTACCTGGGGAACATGGCCCCCAGAGCTCTACTCGTCCACGCCTGACCTCACCATCCAGTTCCACTCAGACCCTGCAGGCCTCATCCTTGGGAAAGGTCAGGGATTTATCATGAACTACATAGGTAAGTGTCTCATTCAGTCCACTTTTTTCTTTGTGTTTAAATACAGGTTAAGATGGTTTCCTCTGGATATGTCTGTTTGGGGTTTTTGAGCTACACATGTCCTTTAATATATTGCTGCAGTAAATATGTGTAGTTTTCAAGAGCTTGCACTCTCTAGTCAGGAGGACCAGGATTTGAGCCCTAAAGTCCTGTCATCAATAGCTGTGTGACCTTGGGCAAGTCACTCAACCTCTCTGAGCCTTCTTTCTGTTATCTGTAAAATGGAAATAATGACCCTTACCTCACAAGGTTGATACCCGAGATTTAGTGAGATAATGTCTCATCATGCTTCATCTGTAATAGACTGAGATTTTATATCATTAACACACTCCCCTATGTTTACAACTTCTTCTCAAAGGCTTGCCTTCAGCATCTTGCCTGTACTGAAGCCCATTTCTCCCTTGTGGACCTTGCTTCTCCTGCAGCCCTATTGAGTTGAGAGAAACAGCTCTTCCTCTCCCGCTCCACGTACTTTAGGACCTAATGATGCAAGAGAGGTCTTCCTCAGTCTTCACTGTGGCTTCCAAACCATTTCACTCCCTCCTAGCTTAAGAAAACCCACCTTCTGTTAAGTTCAAGTTCAGTTCGCAACATCGCTTCCTTGTTGCTTTCGCCCACCCCATGCCCTTCCTTCTGCACTCCCCTTCAGTGGTTACTAGCTCCACCACCCTCCTCTGCCCAGCCTCTAAACACTGTAGGATCTCAGGCTCCATTCTGGACCCTGCCCTCTTATTTATCTACACTCACCCCCTCAGTGCCTTACCCAGTCCCATGGTTCCAAACAATAGTTGAATTCCACTGGTCCCTGAATTTTTCTTCCAACCCTGGCCTCGCCCCTGAACTCCAGGCTTCTATAATCAGCTCCCTGCTGACTACCCTCTCACATGTCTAACAGGCACCTCATATTTAACATGGCCCAAACAGAACTATGCCTTCCCCTACTCCACTAGCACCCCCAAACTGCTTCTCCTGTTATCTGCTCATCCCAGGAAACACAAACACCATGCTCATGGTTTCTTGGGCCAAATTCTAGCACTCGTCACTGCTTCCTCTTTCCTCATCCCCCCTATACAGCCCATCCTGCCGGCTCTACTTCCACAATACAACTCAAAGGCGAACACTTCCCTCTGTGTCTATTTCCAAGGCCACTCTCCTAATCCAGGCTGCCATCATCAAATTCCATCATCAACCCCTCACTGGACTCCCATGTCGATTGTCACCCACCCCTGTGAGCCCTTGTCCACACAACAGTTGAGGGCTGGGACACTGTAGGGGGCTGGGACACTGTGGATAGAGCATCTCATCCAGTGCTGTCAGGTCACAGGAAAAGCTCTGGACCCAGGAGGATAAGGGACTTGCTCATGGGCGGCAGAGCTGAGGCTCACACCCACACTTCCTGGTTCCAGCACTGGGTTTCTCCACCCCCGATGCTTGGCTGCAGCTGAGATCCTGGAGATAAAGGTGGGTACCCAAGACTTAACTTCTTTTGACATCCAGAATGGTGGGTGGTTGCATCCTGAGGATTTCAATAGCAGGGTTCAGCCAGAGATAAGGGGATGTGCCTTCACCTCCTGGGATCTTGGTTGACTTTGTGATTTCCAAGATGGAACAAGAAAAGGGAAGATTCACTCTGCCATGCCTTCCCCCTTGACATGGAATCCCCCCAAGATTCCACATCTTTGGTTCTTTCTTCTTGGCTTGGAAAATCACCCCTCTCTAATACAAACTGCTCTCTGTACCACTGCCTGCCTCTAAAATACAAGCCACTCCCCTGTCCATTGACTCTGCCAAAGAGTCCTATGCTTGCTATAATAAGCCCCTTGCTTCTTTTATTTCCAGCTGGAGAACATTTTTCTTCTCTGTCTGCCATGCATCCCCTCTCACAGAGGCTAACACAAATATTGATTCTCTTTTTTATGTTCCTCAGGGGCCTTTACCCCTTGATTGTGCTGCTAAATATTTTCAGACTGTTATTGCTACTACTTGCGATGGGTTCCTCATTCTTTAGAAGGCAGCACCCTGGCGTGCTGTGGAATGGCTTATGCTGCATATCCAGCCCAGGTGCCATCTGAAGGTAGCTGCCTTTAGAGAGAGATTTTCTGGTGGGTTGGCTTCAGTCTATCTCCTTAGACGTCCCCTCCCACCTCGCTGAAGGATGAGATCATAGTTTTGCTTATTTGTCTCCTCTGGTGTCTGAGTCAGTCTTCTAAAACTGCATTCAGATTGACAGCAAAAAATCTGATGCTGCCCAAGGCTGGTGAAGGTGAGCCAGCAAGCCCGGCCAATGTTCAATTTGGCTGTTGAGAGAAGGTGTTCTTGTTAATTGATCTTGAAACTTAGGTTTTTCTAGCAATTCACAATTGGCAGGCACTTTTGCACATATTATTTCAGTTCACCTTCAAAGGTCCATTTTCCCGGAGAATTTGGTTCACACAAATTCTCAACATCTCGTATGTGCAAAATGCTATGCTAGGCACCGGGGGTATGAAAAGAAATCAAATACTCTCCCTGCCCTTGAGCCGACTCCTGAAAATAGGAGAGGCTGTCCCATTGACAGGCAATGCCAAGGTCATTTGCTGGTGCTGTGGCAGCACGGGATTTCAGAGAATGTTTCCCAAGGCTTCATAGCCTGGCTAATCTGGGCAATGAAAAAAGAAGAGAGAGAGAGAACGTTTCTGATTGTTGTTATTTCTGTTAAATAAGCAAAGAGCTAATTTCAGGGATCACAAATGTATTGAACTTTGATGCTGGCCAGTTTCCAACGCCTGCCTCCCTGTGCTGCCAATCACATTGAAGAGAACTCGGAAGAGCCCAAGCCTGAAGTCAGTGGAAGAGTGCCGGATTGATTACTGATGTCTGCCAGGTACCCAGGCAAGACATTTGGCATCCCATGTCTGGACTTAACCAGACACAAATGCAACTCCTATTCAGTGAAGGAAGCAGATGGTAGGGTTACCTGAAGATTTCTGAGGTCACCTGCAGAATTCTGAAGCTCCAACACCTACCTAAAAGCCACGGCCCAGCTCTGCAAGGTGGCCAAGGTTTATCTGCCCTGCTTGCTCTCTGCTCCTCCTTTAGTCTGGGCTTACATGATTCTGAACTCCACAAAACACAGAAAGAAGCAAAGACCTATTCACCCTACTGCTTCCTGTTCTTTGCCCAGTGTCTGTGGCCAAGTTCAGGGGATGAAAGAAAGGAAAAGGCAGAGATGAGTCAGCGGTATTTTTCAAGGAGATGTTGGCCACTTGTGTGTTTGTTCCTCTAATTCTAGTACAGTGACTAAGTTCCATATCTCTGGTCAAACCCAGTCAAATGATGCTGGCTCTCTGGACTGCTAGGTTGAGAAGGATTGGGAAGTTTCACCTCGATTCAGAGAGAGTGCTGGGATGGATTAGTGATGTCTGCCATAAGCACAAGCAGGGCAGCTGGTGCAGTGCCTTTAGTATATTTGGGCATTTCTTTTGTCCAGAAGTTGTACCATGGTGCTAATCTTGACCATGACGCTGGAACCATGGCTTCAGATCCCTGTATTTCTGGACCCTGGCATGTAGTTGGTGTTCACAAAATCTTGGTCAAACAAGTAAATGAATCCATATGTGTGTTCTCAATAGTCACACAATACTGTCATCTCAAGTCTATCAATTAGCTTTTACGTTGCTCTTTGAGATTGATGGGGCCATGACTATTGTCCCCACGCCTCAATGAGAGCATTGAGGCTCAAGAAAGTTCATTGACATGACTGGAGTCACTCAGCTTCTTAAAGAAAGCAAGAGACTAGAACAAAACCCTTCTGACTCCTAGGCCAGTTTTCCACTTCTTATCAAAGCTAACAAGGACACAGGAGAGTGGGGACAGGCCATTCCAGAGCCACCTAGATGCTTAGTGAACATGCAGATTCCTGAATCAGGGTCTCTGGGTGTGGGAATTGAAGAGCAGGGAGGTTAAAGGACCTAGCCAAGCCCACCCCATTAGAAAGCAATGGGGATAAGGTGTGAATCAAGACTCATGGTGGCAACAACTGGGTAATTACAAAGGTGATAAATGTCACAAAAGGGCCTAGAGATCCTCCAGGAGCAGGTAGCCATGGCAGCTCATACCAGAAAGCCAGACAAGCAAAGCTTTCTCACTGTTAAAGCATTTGGCATGAGGCAGATCAGATATCTAGCACCTACCCCCATTGTCCCCCTTTCATCCATAGTCTGAGCATTTGCAGCTGTGACCCAAATCTAAGGCTTGGCTGATTTTTCAAAGGCCTAAAAATGGAAACTCCTGTTCCCCATCAAGCAATTCTAGAAGCCATTTCCCTATCCCCTTCTTCTCGCAGACACCCATGAGATCTCCTTTCCCCAAATAAAGTTGTGATAAAATTCTGGAAAAAGCTATTGCTTATTTCTGAGAATGACTTTCCAGCAGACAATGGAGGTGCTTTGCTTTCCCTAGAAGCACATTAGCACTGCAAATTAATTATGCGACATAATTAGCTCTCTTCTCCAAATCTGTACGGTGGGCACTTTGAAACAAGAATAGTAATAGCAGGCCTCTGGATTGCTACCTTAGTAATGTGGGTTTGTAGGAGGAAAACAGAATTGTGCCAGAGGAAGACTCTGTGATAATAAACTGCGTGTTTGATAGAAAAATGTGTGTAACATTTTCTAGAATGCAACTGATGAAATGTAATATGGTTTAAAGAATATACCAACAACTATTTTCACTTTAGTAGTTCAATATTTATTTTAGTGCTTATTAGAAGTGTGTGTATATATATAACTACTTTTCCAAACCTGTGGATTTATCAACATTCTTAAAATGAGGCTGACTGTACTGTTTACCTGATGTTGGATAACAAATTACCCCCAAGTTCACAATAGACATTTCTGATCTCCTCAGTTTCCATGGATCTGGGATTCAGGAGCAGCATTAGCTGGCTGGTTCGACCCAGGGTCTTTCTTGAGGTTGCAGTAAGCCTCTTGACCAAGGCCGGAGTCAACTGAAGGCTTGACAGTGGCCAGAGGGTCCATATCCAAGATGGCGCACTCATGTGGCTGATTAGTCAGTGTCAGCTGTTGGCAGGAAACCGCTGTTCTCTCCACATGGGTCTCTCCAGAGGTTTGCTTTGAGTAGCCACACATTCTGGCAACTTCTTTCTCCAGCGTAGATGATCCAAAGAGGGCAAGAAAAAAGAAAGAAAGAAACAAAGGGCAAGGAGGCAACTGCAATGCCTTCTAGAACCTTGCCTCCAAAGTCACACACTGCAACTTTGGCAACATGAGTCAGCCCCTTTCCAGCTTGGGTGGTGACTGCATGAGGGTGTGTGTTCCAGAGGCTGAGAACCATCAGGGCACATCTTGAAGCTGGCTACCACTTGAGGCAGTCTTGATTATGCCCTCATGAATGGTAAGGAAATTGAGGCACAGAGAGAAATGATTTTCCCCAGGTCAGGCTGCTAGTAAGTGTCAGAATTAGGATCTTGTCTAACTCTAAATCCTAAACTGGTTTTATCAAGCTGAGAGACTATTTGGTAAGTTTAGTGGCCCACGGGAGCTGCTCATTATAAAATCTCACCATAAAAGAGCTCTTGCCCTTTAAGGGATTTGGGGAGTGTTCCTTTTTTCTGGATGCTTTTTCTGTTATCTGCTTTTTTCCCTGATGTACATAAAAAGGAGCCCAGTGCAAGGCCACCTCCCAAAGTTAAGATGGTGTTTTTGTTTTAAAGAGGTGTCCAGGAACGACTCCTGCTCAGATTTGCCTGAGATCCAGAACGGCTGGAAAACCACTTCTCACACAGAGCTCGTGCGAGGTGCTAGGATCACCTACCAGTGTGACCCTGGCTATGACACTGTGGGCAGCGACACCCTCACCTGCCAGTGGGACCTCAGCTGGAGCAGCGACCCCCCCATTTTTTGAGAAAAGTAAGAATAGTCTTTTTTTTTTTTCCCTCAAGGTCAGTGTTGATAAATCCCTCCCATGGGTATTTTCTGCATGGATGTGGTGGAGTTTGTTTAAGGCAGAATCTGGCCTCCTTCCTCTCCTACTAACTTATTAACATGGTGCACAAATGTCATTTTATAGCCCTGTGGTGGGGATCTCAGACTCAGATGCCTTCAAAGTAAAACAGGCTGAGTGTGAGACAATAGGGAGTGGTGCCGACTGCGGTGAAAGGGAATGTACATAGTCCGTACTTAAAGATCGTTAATATTTTGAGGTTTTTAAATATCTGCTATAGCCAAGGTAAATCCAAACAATTCTAGGTTGACCCTTGGAACCCTGGTTCTTAAGCCATCTAGTGGGTAGCTGATTTCATCTTGGAAAGTATCTGTCCAGTCCACTTGTTCCTTCTCCTGCCCTTCTCACCTGCCACTGCTATCCTCAAGAATGCAGGTCAGGTACAACTACTGATAACTGAGTGGTATCTTGAAAAGGCTTAGAGAAGCGAAGTGTTTCTGGCTTCTGCATTGATGCTGCAGTAGTAGGGGAAGGACCTAAGCCTGGAAATGACCTCTCCTGCTAGCCATTTGCTTCCCACTCCCTAAATCAAGCTCCAGTCCACAGCCTTCTTGCATGGAATCCTTGGTGACCCTTTGCTAGCCTTGTTCAACATGACCTGAATCACCAATTGCACAATAAGAGATATTAAGTGTGAGCAGGGAAAGGGTGTGCCAGAGAACATGTGTCAGAGTTACGATACAATTCCTATCACAAAAAATGTCAATATCCAAGAAAGATAATTATGGGAAACATGAAAGAAATTGCCTACAATCCATGAAATCAGCTACATAAACAGTTCTGTCTGACCCACAGCAGCCTGTGTTTTTGTGTGTGTTATGATAGAAAATAAGGACCGACAGTGAGGTGTGATGTGGTGGTGATGGGAGAGACCCATCACCAAGTCATTTGTGTGAGCCACACCATCATGTAAACACTGGAAAGGCTTGGAAGGAAGAAAAATTGGTGTTCTATGGAAAAGTCTCTCTATGCACCTTAATTTTTGCCAACAACAACAACAAAAAAGCCAAATTAGAGCAAATAAATTTGTAATTGGCTCCTTCTGTAGATAGGTGTTTATGTTGCCAAGCTGGGGAACCCCCCCAAACTGCCTCAGCTGCTCCCTCTTCTAGGGGATGGAGGTCAGCAGAGTCCCTTGGAATGATGCCCCCCCAAGGTCATGGGATTATTACTAATGCCTTTCATTGGTTTCACTGCAGAATTCTTTTATATATATATGTGTGTGTGTGTGTGTGTGTGTGTGTGTGTGTGTTTGTTTTAGAATTCACTTTAAAAGATGTATATAATTGTGTTTAAATTTATAAAAGTAGCAAATCCTTACCTACCCCCAGGCAGCAATAACACTATGAAGTAGAAAGTATAAAACCTTATGAGCTTACCCTCTGCAAATACCACTGTTATTGTGTGTGTGTGTGTGTGTATGTGTGTGTATATATTTAGACATATATAAATGCACGTATAGGAAAAAAAAAGCTGTAGATACAGATATTTTACCATAAAGGCATCAAATTATACAAACTGCTCTGCAATTATCTTTTTTTTTCTACTTAGAAATCTGGATATATCTTTATATAACACATATTGTCTACTACATTTTTTTAAATTGGTTTGTTCTTTCCTTTTTATCTGTATGGATTTTTTTTTATTGCAGAAGCAATGCATGCTTGTTTTATTATGTGCCAACACTGCAAAGAAAGCAGTGAGAGCCCCTCCCAAATTTGCTGTTATGTATGGCTGGCCAGGATTTCATGGACTGGCTCTTCCATACCTAACTCTTCCCCTCTTGATGGGTTTGCATTGTTTCCCATCTTTTTTGCCATCACAAATAATGGTGCCATATTGGTGTGTCTTTGAGCCTGATGCAAGCATTACCTTTGGGTAAATTCCTAGAAGTGGAATCAAAGTCAAGATTCCTTCCCAGTGCCCAGCCAGCTCTGGCGCTCCCATCACCCTGGAATGCATGCAGGCTGGTAATCAATGTTATACAACAGGAACATTTGTTGATGCCACTTGCAAACTGTTGCAGTCTGTATAGATTAAGCCACTGCCGCTGACTCCATGAAAGTAAATGAGCTGCTGAAGTAAATTTAAATGACAGTTTACTTTGTAAGTTTTTACTTACTTACTATGTAAGTAAGTTACTATAGCACTTACTATGGTTGACGCACTAGATACCTTGATTTAATTGAACAATAACAACGCTTGAAAGGCTGAGACTGGCTGAGTGAGTGTCTCTCTGCAGAAAATCGAAAAGGATAGCTATCAATCCAAGGGCCTTTTTCCCCATGATCTAATTCTTCTCTATCTGGAGATCAACCCATCAGCTTATGGACTCTACCAACTTCCTGCTGAAGGGCTCTGATTACGATGACAATAGTAAAAACAGAGGCAGCAGCTGGCACTTACTAAGCACTTACTATGGTTGAGGCACTAGATACCTTGATTTAATTGAACAATAACAACCAGAAGAAGTAACAAATAACAGTCCCATTTTATAGCTAAGGGAACCGAGGTTCAGAGGGGTGAAGCCATTTGTCAACTTGCAATTGGCCCAACTGGTTCTTCACAATTCTGCCAGACAGCTGTGTGGGCCAAGCACCTATTTAAACTTCTTCTTTGATTTCACTTTCAAGACAAAAATAAATCACAGTGAGTTAGCAGGGTCCACGGCCTGGACCGTATCTCCTGACCTCACAAGCTCTATCCCTGAGTGTCTTCCACCTGTGTCCCCTGCCCGTTGAAATTTCTTTTCCTGCCTTGGCTAGTCCTGTGCATGTCTTCACACATCCCCCTGTTCTGAACCAGCTTCAGGATTCTGAATCCTCAAAGCTTTCTGTGACTTTCAAGATCTACTTTTTTTCTCCCTTTTATTAAAAGCCAATCTGTCTCTGGTGTGTTGCATTCCAGCCGCTAGCAAACTAGAACGAGCGCTCGGGCGGGAGCGCTCGGGCGGGAGCGCTCGGGCGGGAGCGCTCGGGCGGGAGCGCTCGGGCGGGAGCGCTCGGGCGGGAGCGCTCGGGCGGGAGCGCTCGGGCGGGAGCGCTCGGGCGGGAGCGCTCGGGCGGGAGCGCTCGGGCGGGAGCGCTCGGGCGGGAGCGCTCGGGCGGGAGCGCTCGGGCGGGAGCGCTCGGGCGGGATGGGGTGCCCACGGGACTCGCCGTCCCTGAGAAAGTGCCCCTTCCCCCGTCCCTGAGCCCGGCGGCAGCAGCAGCGGGAGGTGTCCCCGCGGCCCCCGGCCGGCCGGAAGGAGCCGAGGACGCAGCCTGGTCCGGCGCACCCAACTCCGCTGCGAGCCCTGGAGAAGCCGGGGGCGAGCAGGCCGGCACGGGCGGGTGAAGGCGCGCGGGGCCCGGCCGGGCGGAGGCGGGATCGCAGCGAGCGCGGGGGGTGCTCGAAGGCGCCGCCGGCCGCGGGCGGCTCCCAGGACCCTCCCCCGCGGGAGGACGCGGCTCTCGCGCTGCACGCCGGACGCGCAGGAGGTGAAAACTGGGACATGGACCGGCGCGCGCGGGCAGAGCCGCGGCCACCGCGGCCCCGGGGTGCGCCGGCCTCGCCCCGCCCCCGGGCGCACCCAGGCGGAGCGGCCCCGGCGGCACCCAGCGCGGGCGCCCGGAGTCGGCGGTCGCCCAGGGCTCGCTGCTGCTGCTCGGCCGCCGCTCGCTTCCGGAGGCGTCGCGCCTTGTCGCTGCCACCCGCGGGCGCCCGCGCGACCCGAGGACAACTTCCGCGCCGTCTGTCGGTCCCCGCGTGCCGAGGCCAGAAGTTGGAGCGCCGGCGCCGGCACGGGCAGCGGCGTGGTGTACGAAGTGGCTGCGGGCGCTGTGGCTTGGGCAGTACGCGCAGTCCTTCCTGGACCACGGCTACGACGACCTGGAGGTGTGCTGGCAGATCGGGGACCCAGACCTGGACGCCATCGGGGTGCTGGCGTCCGTGCACCGCCGACGCCTCCTGGAGGTCGTGGGCCACCGCCGGCCTCTACTTCACGCTCGAGCCGCCGCCGCCCGCCGACCCCGGGTCCCCCGGTGCCTTCCGAACCCTCGACCGCCCCGGAACCAGCCCCGCGGGAACCCCCACACCCGGGAGCGGGTGAGCCACCCCCGACTGAAGCTGAAGATCCTGATCTGGGACAAGCTGGTGCGCGATGGTGTGCGTCGGAGCAAGGCCCCGCACCCCGCCAGGTGAGCAGGCGCACGCGGGTTCTGGTGTCCGGCCTGAGGTTTCTCTGTGTTTTTCTCTCGCGGCTGCTCATTCCTTCCTTGCAGGGTCACAGGTGCGGGTTAGGCGGACTCTGCACCCTTCGCCCTCCACTGGGGCTGGGTCTCCGTGCAGCCCCCGGCGCGCCCCTGGTGGAACCGAGTCCTGGGCTCCTGCGGTGCTCTGGGGGCCGTGGGATCTGAAGGGAAGGAGAAGACTGGGCAATAGCTACGTTGTATTGGGTCTTCCTTTCTATGTCTGATGAGTTTTATTAATGGTTGAAGTAAGGTTGTTGAATTCCCTATCTAGTGTATTAATTATTTTATCTGTTTCTCTTCTCAGTTCTAAAATTTCTGTATCCCCCTTTTGTAGTTCTGTTGTTTGAGGAAAAGTATGACTGCTATGTCTTCCTGGAAGATTGACAATTTTCTGATTACTAGTGCCCTTCTCTGTCTTAGTTATTATCTTTACTATGATTTCTACTTTCTCTGAACATGAGAAACTTCGTTTTCGTTTATTATAGTTTTGATATATTTTTAGCCCTCTTTTACTTTAAGTTTATATATGAAATGAGTTTGTTGTAAAAGGCCTAAAGAAGCATCATGCTATTTTTAATCCACTCTACCAATTAATTAGTATTTAAGTATTTACATTGAATTGAATTATTGATATGTTTGGGCTATGCTCATTAGCTTACTTCTTGTTTTCTCTTTTTCCCGTTACTTTTTCTTGCCTACTTTTCCTCGTGGGTTATAATAGCAGTATTTACAAGATGTTTTGATTCATCTATAGTGTTCTTGTAGCTCTGCTTTCAAGCTTTAAGAACTGCTAAATAGAACTTTTATTGGGTGTAATTATTCATTTGATATTGATCTTGGATGACAGCTGGAGCCCCATGATACTTTGTTTTGGGTTATTGTGCAGCCTTAAGAACATTTTTTTGCCAGCGGCATTCCAAGGGGGTCCCGTCCATCATGACCCACCAAGGAAGTGAAAAAAACTATTAAAACATTAATACCAATAGTAGGGAAAGTAACAAAATGTGCCACAACTTGGGGTAGATGTTTAATAAGAATTGGTCCACTGGTCATGACTGGGGATGGTGATGCTCTGGGGAACTGGGCCTTTAATTTACAGGAGGAGGAGGTAATGTGCTGTCAGTGTCCTGATAAAGCATGGTCTGTAACAGTGCAGTGAGACCACCTTACATCCTTCCAATGTCTATGCCCTGTCCACAGCCCAAGACTTCCTCAGGATTAAACACATGGGATCCTTTTATGTGTGAATGCACAAAAAATGCTATGCAATTGCATCATCTCAATCTTTAAAAATAACAATTAGGCCTTATTGATTGTTTGTCAATGAACTTCTGATTTGGTGGCACTCAAATTAGGTTCAGGTGGGCTTTTATTTCTTGAAAGCCAATAAGGGATGGTCTCAGAGGTTTTAGGGATGAAAACCAATTGTCTCATTTTAGGGGGATGAGCATGCCAAATAGAACCCCATATTAAAGGCTCTCGGCAACCAGTCTTCTTGTCCCATTCATCAAAATATTTAAGAATACCTATATCTCCAGTCAAGTAAATTTTGAGGTTTAGTTTCAAACTGGTTCCCTTTTGGGGTCTTGCTTGGTCTTATTTGTGGTGATTGGGAAGATTTGTGATTCCCAGTGACTGGACTCATAGTCATTCTTCTCTCTCTCTAGGAATCCAGTTAACCTCATGGGGGTGAGGCTGGTTTTCATCAGCATGATGGTGGTGAGGTCATCATGCATAGCCCCCAGACCACAGGAGCAAAACATCAGGGCTTTGCTGTGCTGATGAACAACAGCACAGAGTGGGGCCCATGTACACTGCATGAGAGTCATATTTATTAATCAAATTAAAAACTTTGTGGTGTCTTAGGGGTTGGTGGCACAATATGCTCATACCCATCCCCCGCTCTTATTCCCAATAGTGCCTTAGCCACTCCATGTCAGAGGTTCCACCTTTTATATACCATGGGGTCAGGGGATTAAAAGCAACAGCAGTGGAGAAAGCAGCAACAGAAGGATCACAGACTTTAGCAGCACCTTGTGCCTGTGAGGTGCCATTGTGCTTCTTGTGAAGGGAGTGCCTCTCAATCTAAGGTTGAGTTTAAGACCCAGATGCACAGTTCACAGACACAGTGGTCAGCCTCTCCTTCAGCGCTCTCCCAAGTGTGTGACCCAGGCTCTGGGAGGTCTCTGTGCATTTAGCCCTGTCTCACTCACAAGCCACAACTCATAGGATATTTGGGGGTGGGATATGCCAATCTCCTGCCTTGTAGCTTCCTACTGTCATAACCATGACAAGACATTCATTATGTAGTCAACGTTATTCAGTGTCAGTGTCACTTAATGCCATATGTTTCCATTGACGTGAACATCAGAAACCATAGGATTTCCCCTCTTGCTGGACTACAGCTGGCCATCAGCAGTCCCTGGAGAGGACTCAGATCTATAGGACTGCCAGTTTGAGTGGAAATCTTAGGCACACCCAGCAGAGGCAAAGTGTTGCAGCACAAAGCAGATAGAATTAGCCATCTGGGGATGCCCCATCATAAGCCACGTGCAGCCAAACAGCATTATGCCTCATTCCCCGTGGTTGTGACTAAATCATGCTGCTCACTGTGCTACTTCTTCCAAATTGGCTTAGATGGATTTTAAGTTTGGATTTGGGTGAAGATCAAGTGTGACCACTATGGGAAACTGAAGACATAATGCATGCTGCGCACAGGGTCCCAAAGTAAGACGTTTGCCAGGGCAGCACACTAATATTTTGACAGTTATGACAATAATCTATCTTGCTTCAACATTGAAACAACTAATTCCAGCACATAATAAACAAACAAATGGAGGAGTCACAAATAGTTCTAACTAAATAAAGGATATATGCATTAAACATCCAAACCAATTGATAAAATATCATTAATATTTAATTTTTATAATCAGAATTTGTATAGAAGTGCAAGATAAGATAAAGCTTTGAATTACTTGCAATATAAAATATATAAATGGATTAAATAAGAAAAAAGAACAAAAATGTTAAAATACATTGTGAGAAAAATCTCAAAATGGGAAAATGCAATCTCCATATAAAGGAAGAGACAAAACTTAACTACATAAAATGTAAAGTTCTGAAATAACAGGAAGCATACAAAATGCTTAAAAATCAGTCACTAATAAGAAAACTATTTCCATAAGAAAGGTCTCACATGGACAAAATATTTTATAATGACTTTTTTTACAAGTAAATAAACATATCTTCAATAGAATGACTATCAGGAAAACCAATAAGATGGCTCACTGAATAATTTAAAATAGCCACAGATATGGAACACAGAAGTTCAATTTCACTCCTGATTAAGAAAAAAACTTGAAACAAAACAAAAGTGATTGAAAGGACATGGCACACCTCTTTTTTAATTTATGTGCAGTCAGACCAGGTTATCTAAAGTCTTATGACATGAGGATCGAACTGCTTTTTTGAAGACCCTGCAATGCCAACACTCTCAGAGAGGAATGGAACAAAATATTCCAAGATTTTGGGCAGGAACCCATGGTGTATTAGTTAGGGTTCTCTAGAGAAACAAAATCAACAGGGAACACTCACAAATATAAAATTTATAAGAGTGTCTCACTTGACCCTGGAACCGCTGAGCCCAAAATCCACAGGGTAGGCTGTGAAGTTGACGATTCTGATGGAGGGTCTAGACGAACTCCACAGGAGAGGCTCACCAGCCAAGACAGGAAGAGCCTGTCTCTTCTGAATCCACCTTAAAAGGCTTCCAGTGATTAGACTGAGCACCACTCATTGGAGAAGACATTCCCCTTGGCTGATTACAAATGGAATCAACTGTGGATGCAGCTGACGTGATCATGATTTAGTTCTATGAAATGTCCTCATTGTAACAGACAGCCCAGCACTTGCCCAACCAGAAAAACAGGTACCACCACTTGGCCAAGTTGACACATGAACCTGACCGTGACACATGGGAAGGTGTGATAGATACTGAGCTCTTGTGTCTTCCCTCATCCCAAGAAAACCTAGTCATTAGTTCTGCCTCCTAAAGGTTGTGGAAAATAATTTCCATATTCACCCCAGTCCATTTATCCTGATCTCTTGGTGGCTAAGGCACTCCTTTCCTTAATTATCCAAATACTCAGAGGTTGCTTTTTTTTTAATTAAAAAAAAATTAACACAACATTTAGAAATCATTCCATTCTACATATACAATCAGTAATTCTTAATATCATCACATAGATGTATGATCATCATTTCTTAGTACATTTGCATTGATTTAGAAAAAGAAATAGCAAGACAACAGAAAAAGAAATAAAATGATAATAGGGAGAAAAAATAAAAAATAAAAAAATACATAAAAAACAAACAAACAAACAACAAAAAAAACTATAGCTCAGATGCAGCTTCATTCAGTGTTTTAACATAATTACATTACAATTAGGTAGTATTGTGCTGCACATTTTTGAGTTTTTTTATCCAGTCCTGTTGCACAGTCTGTATCCCTTCAGCTCCAATTACCCATTATCTTACCCTATTTCTAACTCCTGATGGTCTCTGTTACCAATGACATATTCCAAGTTTATTCTCTAATGTCGGTTCACATCAGTGGGACCATACAGTATTTGTCCTTTAGTTTTTGGCTAGTCTCACTGAGCATAATGTTCTCTAGGTCCATCCATGTTATTACATGCTTCATAAGTTTATTCTGTCTTAAAGCTGCATAACATTCCATCGTATATATGTACCACAGTTTGTTTAGCCACTCGTCTGTTGATGGACATTTTGGCTGTTTCCATCTCTTTGCAATTGTAAATAATGCTGCTATAAACATTGGTGTGCAAATGTCCGTTTGTGTCTTTGCCCTTAAGTCCTTTGAGTAGATACCTAGCAATGGTATTGCTGGGTCGTATGGTAATTCTATATTCAGCTTTTTGAGGAACCGCCAAACTGCCTTCCACAGTGGTTGCACCATTTGACATTCCCACCAACGGTGGATGAGTGTGCCTCTTTCTCCACATCCTCTCCAGCACTTGTCATTTTTTGTTTTGTTGATAATGGCCATTCTGGTGGGTGTGAGATGATATCTCTTTGTGGTTTTGATTTGCATTTCTCTAATGGCCAGGGACATTGAGCATCTCTTCATGTGCCTTTTGGCCATTTGTATTTCCTCTTCTGAGAAGTGTCTGTTCAAGTCTTTTTCCCATTTTGTAATTGGGTTGGCTGTCTTTTTGTTGTTGAGTTGAACAATCTCTTTATAAATTCTGGATACTAGACCGTTATTTGATATGTCGTTTCCAAATATTGTCTCCCATTGTGTAGGCTGTCTTTCTACTTTCTTGATGAAATTCTTTGATGCACAAAAGTGTTTAATTTTGAGGAGCTCCCATTTATTTATTTCTTTCTTCAGTGCTCTTGCTTTAGGTTTAAGGTCCATAAAACCGCCTCCAATTGTAAGTTTCATAAGATATCTCCCTACATTTTCCTCTAACTGTTTTATGGTCTTAGACCTAATGGATCTTTGATCCATTTTGAGTTAACTTTTGTATAGGGTGTGAGATACGGGTCCTCTTTCATTCTTTTGCATATGGATATCCAGTTCTCTAGGCACCATTTATTGAAGAGACTGTTCTGTCCCAGGTGAGTGGTGACTGCCTTATTAAAGATCAAATGTCCATAGATGAGAGGGTGTATATCTGAGCACTCTATTCAATTCCATTGGTCGATATATCTATCTTTATGCCAGTACCATGCTGTTTTGACCACTGTGGCTTCATAATATGAGAGGTTGCTTTTTTAAAAAAGACAGACTCTGATTGAATACTTTGCATTTATTACATATGAGGCAATAATTGAATCCATTTGAGATCGTTTGAGGGACACCAGCCTTAAATGAAAAACAAAATAAGACTGAAGTACAACATTTAATTAATAATGCTACTCCCACCACCTAAAGATATTGAATTTATTATTCTTAGGCTATAAATTCTCCTATTAGAATTTCACCCTTCACTTTAAATGTTGAATCCACAGAGATTTTTGTTGCTTTTGGTATTTTCTAAAAATATTACCAGTGTTTCATTTATTGAATATTTTCCTAATATCAGTAATTTGCTGCTCACTTGGTAATCAGGGAAAGTGGAATTCTGGATGCTGTGGCACTGAATGGCTGGGAGGTGTTCTTTGCCTAAGACTAACATCAGAGCTGGATATCCCCAGAAAGCCAAGCCCTTGTGAAGTCTGGGTGTGCTCAGGAGCATAGAATCCAAACCTGTGAACCTCTTGAGAGTGAAGAGCCCTGTACACAGGATTTGAATATATTTTTGCCTTTAGTTAGATTTTTAACTTAAATTAAAAACTATATAGGTTGCATCAGCTATTTTAATATTTTTTGAATGAACACATTTTTGGTATACACTAATATACCTGGAATTGTGTTAAGGGTTAGGTTTTCAAAGAATAAATGTCTGTGCTTTTTGGAGGTCACTGTATTTTTTGGCAAATGGTTATTTAGACTAGGATGATTAGGTCAGTAAGTGTGCAGACAGAAGAGGCAAGATATGCAAAATGGGGTACAGTAATTTAATCTGGGATTATTTATGTTGGCTGAAGCTGATGAAATGCAGTATACCAGAAATGTGCTGGTTTTTACAATGGGGGTGTAATAGCTTACCAGTTTATGGCTCTGAGGCCATTAACCAAAATAAGTCATCAACACGATGGTTGAAGAAAGGCTGCTGGCAGCCCAGACTCTGTTGTCACATGGTCCAGCACATGGTGAGGTCTGGCAGCTCATCTCTCCCAGATTTCATTGATTCCAACTTCTGGATTTGGTGGTTTCCTCTCAGGTGAAGGAGGATATAAAAGTGACATTGGGAAAATACAAGGAAAAACTCAAAAGTTTGAAAAAAATTGCAGAGATTATGGAATAAAAAGCACAATAGGCAAGATAAAGAAACAATGGAGACCTTCAATAATAGATTTGAAGAGGCAGAAGGATGGATTACTAAACTAGAGAAAAGAACATCTGAAATCCTACACACAAAAGAACACAAAGGGAAAAGAATTGAAAAATATAAGCAGGATCTTAGGGAAAAGAATTGAAAAATATAAGCAGGATCTTAGGGAACTGAATGACTACATTAAGCACATAAATGTACTTGTGGTGGGTGTCCCAGGAGGAGGAGATAATGAAAAAGAGCAAAAGGACTAGAGGAGAAAATAATCACTGAAAATTTCCCATCTTTTATGACAGACATAAAATACAGATTCTAAAAGTACAGCGTACTCCAAACAAAATATATCCAAATACACCTGCTCCAAAACACTTACTAATCAGATTGTCAAATATCAAAGAAAGAGAGAAAATTTTGAAAGCAGAAAGAGAAAAGCAATCCATCAAATTCAAGGGAAGTTTGATAATACTCTGTGTGGGTCTCTCAGCAGAAACCATGGAGGCAAGAAGGTAGGAGTATGATATATTTAGGATTCTGAATGAAAATACTGTGAACCAAGAATTCTTATTCCAGTAAAACTGTTCTTCACAAAAGAGGAGGAGGTTAAAATACTTTCAGCCAACTGTCACTCAGAGAATTTGTAAATAATTGGCTGGTTCTACAACGAATACTAAAGGGAACAGCACAGGCAGTTAGGAAAAGACAGGAGAGAGAAGTATGGAGAACAGGGTAGAAATGAAGACTACCAGTAAAGGTATAAAGAGAGAAAAATATGACATATAAATTCCAAAAGTCACAATAAAAGAAAGTGCTGCCTTTAAAGTAATAACATTAACTGTTAATGGATTAAACACCCAAATCAAAAGACACAGTCTAGCAGAATGGATTTAAAAACAGGGCCCACCTATGTGCTGTCTATAGGTGATACGCTTTAGTCTCCAAAAGAAAAATAGGTGGAAACGGAAAGGTTGGAAAAAAATATTTCATGCAAACAACAAACAGAAGGAAGCAGGGTAGCTATACCAATATCCAACAAATTAGGCTTCAAAAGTAAAACAGTTAAAAGGCACAACAAAGGACACTAAGTATTAATGTAAGGAATCATTCAACAAGAAGACACAACATTCATAAACTTTATGCACTGAAACAGAGTGCTCCAAATACATGATGAAAACACAACAACACTGAAAGGAGAAGTAGACACTTCTAAATTAATAGTTAGAGAACTCAATTCCAAGCTCTCATCAATGGATAGAAAATCTAGAAAGAGTATCAATAAGGAAACAGATCTTTAATAATACAATAAGTGAGGTGGACTTAATAGACATTTATAGAACACTAAATCCCACAACAGCAGGATACACAATTTTCTCAGGTGCTCACAGATCATTGTAAAGGATAGACCATAGAATGTGTGACAAGCTGGTCTCAATGAATTTACAAGGATTCATATTACAGAAAACACTATCTCAGATCATAATAGAATGAAGTTGGAAATCAATAACAGGCAGAGGGTCAGAAAACTCACAAATATATGGAGGGAAACAACACACTCAAACAACCTGTGGGTCAAGGAGGAAATTACAAGAGAAATCACTAAATATCTTGTGGCAAATGAAAATGAAAGCACAACATATCAAGATTTATGTGGGCAGGCCACAGTGGCTCAGCAGGCAGAGTTCTCGCCTGCCATGGCAGAGACCGAGGTTCGATTCCTGGTGCCTGCCCATGCAAAAAAAAAAAAAAATTATGTGATGCAGCAAAGACCACACTGAGAGGGAAATGTATTGCCTCAAATGCCAATATCAAAATGAATAAAGAGTAAAACTCAAGGAATTAACAATTCACTTCGAAGAACTAGAAAAAGAGCAGCAAATTCACCCCAAAGCAAAATAAAAAAGAAAGAAACAGCAAAGATTGAAGCAGAAATAAATAAATTTGGAATATGTAAACAATAGTGAAAGTCAACAAAATTAGAAGTTAATTCTTTGAAAAAATAATAAAATTGGTGGACCCTTAGCTAGTCTGACAAAAAAGGATACAAATTAATAAAAGTAGAAATGGATGAGGGTACATGAGTACTGACCCCACAGAAATAAAGAGGTGATAAGAGAATACTATGAGCAACTCTATGCTAATAAACTAGACAATGTAAATGAAATGGACAACTCCTTGGAAAGGCATGAAGAACCAACATTGACTTGAGAAGAAATGGACAACCTCCACAAACCAATCACAAGTAAAGAGATTGAATCAGTCATAAAGAAACTCCAAAAAAAAGAAATTCTAGGACCAGATGGCTTCATGTGAATTCTACCAAGCACTCAAAAAATAATTGTACCAATCCTGCTCAAAAGCTTCAAAACATTTGAGGAGGGAATGCTACCTAACTCATTCTATGAAATGAACATCACCATAAGACCAACATCCAACAAAGAAAGTGCAAGAAAAAGAAATTACAGACCAATTTCTTTAATGAATATAGAAGCAAAAGTCCTCAAAGAAATAGTTGCAAATCAAATCCAGCAGCATACAAAAAGAATTAGATAGCATGACCAAGTGGGATTTATTTGAGATATGCCAGGTCAGCGCACCACAAGAAATTCAACTAATGTAATACACCATAACAATATGTCAAAGTGGAAAAACCACATGATCATCCCAATTGATGAAGGAAAGGCAGTTGATAAAATTCAAAATCCTTTCTTGATGAAAACAATTCAAAGGATGAGAAGAGAAGGGAACATCCTCAGAATGATAAAAAGAATATGTGAAAAACCTACAGCTAATATCTGTCTCAATGGGGAATGACTGAGAGCCTTCCCTCTAAATCAGGAAAATCAAGGATACCCACTGTCTCCATTGTCATTCAAGATTTTGCTTGAAGTTCTATCCAGAGCAATTACAAAAGAAAAAGAAATAAAAGGCATCTGTATTAGGGTTCTCTAGAGAAACAAAATCAACCAGAAACACTCGAAATATAAAATTTATAAAAGTGTCTCACATAATCATGGGAACACAGAGTCCAAAATTTGCAGGGCAGGCTGTGAAGTCGAAGATTCCAGTGGAGGGTCTGGATGAACTCCACAGGAGAGGCTCACTAGCTGGGGCAGGAAGAAGACCCTGTCTCTTCTGAATCCTCCTTAAAAGGCTTCCAGTGACTAGATTGAGCATCATTCATTGCAGAAGACACGCCCCTTGGCTGATTACAAATGGAATCAGCTGTGGATGCAGCTGATGTGCTCATGATTTAATTCTATAAAATGTCTTCATCACAACAGACAGGCCAGCACTTGCCCAACCAGACAAACAGGTACCACCAGTTGGCCAAGTTGACACATGAAGCTAACCATGACAGCATCCAAATTGGAAAGGAAGAAGTAAAGCTTTCACTGTTTGTAAATGACAAACTATTATACATCAAAAATTCAGCAAAATTTAGAGTAAAGCTAATAGAGCTAATAAATGAGTATGGCTATGTGGCAAGATGAACATGTAAATCTCAGTAGCATTTCCATACAGAAGTAATGAGCAATTGAGGAGAAATTAGAGAAACAAAATCCATTTACAAAAGTAATCAAAAGAATCAAATATTTAGGAATCAATTTAAGTAAGGCTACAAAAGACCTATACACAGAAAATTACAAGAAATAGCTAAAATAAATCAAAGTCCCAAATAAGTGGAAGGGCATACTCTGTTCATGGATTGGAAGACAAGATATTGTTAAGATGGCAATTCTACCCAAATTGATTTACATATTTAATGCAATACAAATTAAAATCCCCACAACTTACTTTCCAGAAATAGAAAAACCAAGAACTGGATGTATTTGGAAGGACTGGGTGCCCCATAAAGCTAAATATCTTAAGAAAAATGAAGTGGAAGGTCTCACACTATCTGAATTAAAAACATATTTATGAAAGTACAGTGGTCAAAACAGCACAGTACTGGTATAATGATAGATATACTGACCAATGAGATTGAATTGAAAATTCAGTAATAGACCCTCTCAGCTATGGGCAATTGATTATTGATAAAATGGTCAAGCCAACCTACTTAGGACAGAGCAGCCTTTTCAATAAAATACTGCTGGAGAACTGGATATCCATATGAAAAAGTATGAAAGAGGATTCATATCTCACAACCTATACAAAAATTATCTCAAAATTGATCAAAGACCTAAACATTAGAGTGAAGGGTGTAAATGTTTTAGAAGAAAATTTTGGGAAATACCTTATTTATCTTGTGGTAAGGGATGGTTTAGGAAAACCTAAACTTACATTCAATGAATGAGTGATGAAAAAAGAAATTTCCTCAAAATTAAGTACTCTTGTGCATCAAAGAACCTAGTTCAGAAACTAAAAAGACAGCCTATGCAATGGGAGACAAAATTTGGAAACCACATAACAGGTTAAGTTTTAATGTCAAGTATATATAAAAATATTCTACAATTCAACTGCAGAAAGACAAACAACCAAATTAAAAAATGGAAAAAATACATGACTAGACACTTTTCAGAGGCGGAAATACAAATGGTTAAAATACACACTTTTTATGTAAAATGAAAAGATGCTCAACTTCACTGTCTTAATAGGCAAATTTAAATCAAAACCACAGTGAGTTCTCATTTAATACATACAAGAATGGCCATTATCAAAAAAAAGGAAAAAATGACAAGTGCAGGAGAAGATGTGAAGAAAGAGGCACAATTATTCAATGTTGATGGAATGGTAAAATGTTGCAACCACTCTGGGAAGCAGTTTGGTGATTCCTCAGGAAGCTAAGTATGTAATTGCCATATGATCCAATGATCCCATTATTGTATATATATATATTCAGAGGAACTGAAGTCAATGGCACAAATGCACATTTTTACACTGATGTATATAGCAGCATTATTTATAATTACCAAGAGATAGAAACAGTCCAAATGTTCATCAAAGTGGCTAAACAAGCTATGGTGTGTACTTATGATGGAATATGCCACATCTATAAGATAGAATAAAGTCATCAAACATGCAACAATATGGATGAACCTTGAGGACATTTTGCTGAGTGAAATTTACCAGAGTCAAAAGGACAAATACAGTATGGTCTTACTAATAATAACTAACATTAATGAGTGAATTTTGAGAGTTAATGTTAAGAACATGGGTTATCAGGAGATTGAAAGAGTGTAGATACTGAGGATTTAGGGCTGACAGAATACAGATTATACAATAGGACTAATTGTAAAAAGTCAGAAATTGATAACACACTACTATCTGATGGTAGCACAATAATATAAGATGAATGTGATTATGGTTGAGGAAAAATGGCTGGGGGAAAGTAGGACTCCAGAAAGAAAGATAGAGGATAAAGACTGAGTGAGTATACTGAGGAATGCCTAGATTATACAGTGATGGTGATTAAATGTTCAAATAAAAAAACATTTTTACATGAGGGAGAACAAATGAATGTCAGCATTGCAAAGTGTTTAAAATGGGATTGTATACAGGAAAAAGTATCATCAGTGCAAGCTAGGGTCCATAGTCTACAGTTATATTATAATATACTTCCACTGAGTGTAACAAATTTAGTATGCCAAAACCAAACATCAACAAGTAGGGGATATGAGAGAGGGGTAAGGATTATTTGAAGAAGAAAAGGAAACATCTTCATATCAACTATGGTGGTGAAGGCATGGCTATTTATCTAAGTTGGATTATATGATGTGTGAATAAAACTGTTTAAAAATGAACAGAGAAAAACAAGTGCTACAGAAAATGTGGAGAAAGAGATGTACCTATTCACTACTGGTATGGAAGCTTAGAGGTGTAACCCTTCTGGAGGGCAGAATGGTGGCTCCACAGAAGGCTAGGGTTGAGCTTGCCATATGATCATGCAAACCGATGGCTAGGTATACATGGAAGAACTGAGAGTGGGGTAAAAATAGATATTTGCACACTGCTGAATATGGTAGCAGTGTTCCATATTCACAATGGGTGGTGGTGGTCTGTTTTGGTTTGCAAACTGCCAGAATGTGATATGCAAGAACTGGAACAGCTCTTAAAAAGGGGAATTTAATAAGTTACTAGTGTACAGATCTAAGTCTATAAAAATATCTTAACTAAGGCATCCAGGTAAAAATAACTTAATTCAGGGAAGGTCAGTGGATACAGAACATCTCTGTCAACTTGGAAGGCACCTGCTGGCATCTGCTAGTCCTTTATCCCTGGGCTTTGTTGCATTCAGCCTCCAATCGTGTGGTGGTTCCTCAGTTTGCTGCTCAGGGGCCAGACTTCATCTATTGGCTTTTCATGGTTTTCTTCATGTTCTGGTTTGCTTTATATCTCATGGCGACATCTACTGGCCTCCAAGCATCTCCAAACATATGTTTGTCTGTTTTCCAAGTGTTGGCATCTGAATCAGCTCTCTCTCTGCTGGGTCTGTGATTTCTTCAGACTCTCTCAACAGTTTTTCCTCTTTTGAAGAACTCCAGTAAACTAAAGAAGACTCACCTTGAATGTGCAGTCACATCTCCATCTAATCAAAAGGTCATACCCCCAATTGGGCATGCTGCATTTCTGTGAATGTAATCTAATCAAATGTTTCCAACACAGGAGGGGATAAAGAAATATAACAAGGTATCAGTGACTGAGGAAGTTCAAATAGAGTTGAACTGCTACTCTGAAGGTCACTCTTATGCAAGTTACTGTTAGAAATTACTATCTATCATAACTTGTCAAACCAAAACCAAAACCATGGCAGCCAATCCTAAAGAACTCCTAAGGCAGAGAGCCTTCTGTACCACATGCAGCAGCCCTGGTTGCAGAGGCAGACGAACTGAGAGACAGAAATCTGGAGCCTGGTGAGGAGGTTCAGAGGCACGGAGCCTGTGGGAGTGCATAGATGGGAGCCTGAAACCAGGAAGTAATCCAGGCCATGTTATTTGGCTACATTACCCTCAACACTGCAGCCCAGTGACCAGCAACTCACCCCACACCCCATGCATATGAACCCCATCACCTGCTTCCATTCCTCATTCTCCAGGTGCCCCCACCCCACCAGCCCCCCAGTGTACATAACAGCCCCACACCCCTACCCCAAGTGTAGACCAACCCACCTCTCCTGCACCCTTCCTGAGCACCAACTCCCCCTCCCTGTTCCCTGCAGGCTGTTGCCAGTGTATAAAGGTTGTGGGCACCGCCGGTTCAGGGAGCCAGAATTTGTCCCGCGTGATGCTGGCTCTGGGAAGGAATGTCCTTCATCTCCCACAGGGCCTTCTGAGAAGGGTGAAGCTCGCTCACCTGAACTGTTCCCCCGGGAAGGTATGTTTTGCAGGCCTGGGCAGAAATGCTGACAAAGGGACCAGAGCTGCTGCGTGTCCCCTGGGCCGCTTTTCCTCACCTTCACCCCACAGACCATGGTGCCCCTGACCTCGGCGGCCCGGGCTGTGCACTTTCTGCTGGAGAAACCCCCACTGGCTCCCGTCTTCCCCGGCATGGCCCTTCCAGCCAGGGGTCGCCCCGTCCCACCCCCCACCCCATCCCCTGTCCGGCCAGTCACCCTGCCCAACCCCCACACCAGCCTGGCCGCAGAGACTGGCCTCCACGGCCCCACCCCTCCCCCAGGCACGGTGCTCACCAGCCATGCCCACACTGCGGACCGAGCCCCTCCTCTCCGCCCGGGCACCATTTCCCCACTGCCCCTCGCCCCCCCCCCACAGCGGTCCCTGAGACAGTCGGCCTGGCGGGCCCCATCCATAGAAGAGCAGCCGCGCGGGGCGCCCACCAAGCATCGTGGCCAGCAGCAGTGGGAAGCCTGGCCGCCTGTCCCCACTCAGTGCCCAGTAGCTTAGACTTTGACCGACCGGCCTCCTAGGCCTCATCATAACGTTCCCCGTGTGCTGACGAACAGGTTTAAGGGAAGGTGTGTGCAATAGATACGTAGCTCACCTGGAGAAGCAGGTGCTGCCTGGCCGGCTGCAGGTGCAGAACTGGCCGGAGGACTTCTCGGCATTGGTCACCGTGCTTTCCATCACCTGCAGCTCGACGTCCCTGGGGAGGTGGGCGCGCCCGACCAGGTCAGGGCAGCGATGTGTGGACCCCCATTGCCCCAGGAGCAGACAGCGGTCACATCACTCAGAGACCACTACTGATGGGGCTGGTCCCACCGGGCAGCACCCCTCACGTCGCTGTCCCCGGGATCAGGCTGCCAGCGCCACCAACAGGCCCATTAGGATACAGGAGGCCAGACATCAGGGCCAGTGGCGGGTCAGGGATGGAAATGTGCATTTAGATTTTTCCTTCCTGGGACCCTCTTAATCGACTTTTTATCTTCCTAGCAAAGTTATTTTTTTTTAGGGCAATCCCATCTTTCCCCTGTTGTTCCCCCATTCTACCTCTGCCCCCAACCCCTTGGCAGTCTCCTTCTCTGATGAGACGGCCACTTCTCACTTCAAGCAGGCGGGAGCCTGCTGCCTCGGCCATATATGCACCCAGCCTGGTGCTCGCCGCTGACATGCTCGCTTTCATTTTCCCAGCACCCGCCCTCCCTCGGCCCACAACCCTCCTCGCTCTGGTGCCAGCTTGTTGCTGCCCCCCCACACACACACCTCTCTCCATGGGACCAGAGACCCCAGACAACCCCATCCCTAAGCTGGAAACTCTCTGCTGGGTGGTCCTTTGTCCTTCTCCCAACAAATCAGTGTGCAAAACACTCCACATGGACACCTTTGTAAGGAAGCTCTTCTCTCATCACCACTTCAAAATTACGGAACCAGGGCCTAGAGAGGCATAACATCTTACTACAGGTCACACAGCCGGCCACAGAGTTTCCCAGGTGGGGCCCTCAAGTTAAAAATACACATCTCCAGGCCCCAACCCATCCACCCACCACCAGCCTTTAAGTCAGGATCCCCGTGAGCTGAGCGAGGCCCAGGAAGCTGCATTTGTAACTCACACCTCTGGTGTTTCTGAGGCACCTTCAGCTGCAAACCTCAGAACAGACAGAGGAGAGGCAGGGGAGCCATGAGCAAGGGGAACAGAACCCTGCAGGGACTGGGCGGCCAGGGTGAATCCAAAGAAGGGGCGCTGCAGGGTGTGGGTCGGAGGCCTGAGGGGTTTTCCAGGTGGAGGTGAGCTAGGAAAGGCGGGAGTGACCCAGTGCATCTAGATACCCCCAAAGTTGTGACATTGACTGTGGAGAAGCTGCAGAGATCCCAGAGCCTGGGCTTCCCTTGACCTTGAGATGGGCAGGGCACATGAGTGGGGGTCCCCCCTCTTCCCAGAAGCAGTCCCAGGCTGTGCTCACCTTCCTTGGTGCACCAGTTCCTGAAAACCCACCTTCCTCCTCTCTTCCCAGCAGGGCCACTCACCTGGAGAGGGCCACGTTCATTGTGCTGGGGACTCAGGCAGGCCCAGCGGTCCCTCAGGCCCTAGGGAGGGTGGGTAGGGCTGGGCGCAGCTGTGTGGCTGCGGCTCAGGGGACGCTGCCACCTGGTTGCCAGGTGACGTTGCCATCCACAGCCGGCCATGGGAGGAGCCACAGCCCATGGTCCAGGCAACCCCTCCCCGAGGCTGGGCTGGGCTTCCCCAGGAGCTGCTGAGGGGGGGCTCGCCTTGCTTTGGCTCAGGGCTCCACGCCTCTCAGAACTGGGGTCCCAAACAGGTCCCCACTCGCCCTTTAGCTGGAAGCTCTTGTGGAGGTGGGACCAGTGGCGGGGTACCCTGAAGGTGGCAGAAGAGGCCTTAGGGTGGCTTGCCTGGGGCTCGGCCCTGGGCTGGGTCCTGTGTGTGGCCCCTGCCCACAAGGGGGCTGTCCCTGCCTGCCCCCCTATTTGCCCCCTGCCTACCCCCCTGCCTGCCCCCAACTGCCCCCATCTGCCCCCACCTGCCCCCCACCTACCCCTACCAGCCTTCCCTAGTGATCTGGTTACTGGGAGGGGAGTGAAAGATCACAGTAAATTTGGGGGGATCCAAGGCCTCAAAGCTCCAACCCTCCATCCAGTCCCCAGGAATGCTCTTCAGTTGAATGGGGGAGGGTAGGTAGGAAGTAGTTCAAAAGAACATCTTTAACATTTTTCCAGAATGTTATTGCTTTTATCTCCTTATTGTAACAGTACCTGCCCATTTTGGAAAAGTAAGAAAATAAAAATGACACACAAAAGAGAAAATAAATACAAAACTGTGCTGATGTGAGTATAATAGATTTAACCAACGGTAAGAGTTGTGCATTTCAGTGTATATAAGCTTTACCTTAAAAATAACGAGGATGAGAGGAGCGAGGGATTGGGGTGGACAGGGCCAGAGACACAGGTGAAAGCAGGACGGCAGAAGATGGGAGACATTGTCACCTGGCGGTGGGTGCCTGGGCTGCCTTATCCAGCTCTCTTTATTTTGTTTGTCCACGTGTGAATGTTTTCCTAATGCATCAGGTTTTTGGTTTTGTTTTGTTTTAAGCACATAGGAAAATCATGGCTCTGGTGTGAGCCAAACACAAGTCCAAATCTCAGAGCCCAGCTCTGCTGTGTGACCTTGAGCAAGTCATCTAACCTCTCAGAGCATCAGTTTTCTCCCCTATAAAATGGGAGCATGACAATACCTACTTGCCCCTCATTGCTAGGAGAAAGGAGTGCCTGGCATGGGGTGAAGGATGGGCTGGGGGGCCAGGCAGTCACTGCATTTACTTGGGGCTGCAGAGACACAAGCTCAGATGTTGACTGCTTCCGGCTGCCGTCCGCCCCTGCGCCCAGCTGGTGGCCACGTCCGAGGTCTGCTCGGTGTCCCGGGCCATGGCCTGCCCGACGGTGCGGCTCATGCCTCTTCACTGGTCACACCTACCTTCCTCCCGCCCCATCCTTTCCATATGTGTGGGCACACTTGTCACTGCGTTACCTTTGCTTGGAGGTGTGACGTGCACTCAGGGTAGTGTGACATGCACGTCTCAAGTGTGCAGCCTAATAGGCTTTTACACCTGAGTAGCCACCACCCAGGTCAAGATGTGGAACATTGCCCACCCCCCAGAAACCCCACCCCTCACCATCTGCTCCAGATTGTACTCTTCTCAGTACACTTTGCCGAGGGCACTCTCTGACTGTAACATGCTCACTGGCTCCCCAGTGCTCAGAGCAGGGCTTTCCAACCCCAGCTGTGTGGGAGAATCCCCCAAAGAATGTCCTCAAAAGTCAGAGACTGGCCCTCACTGCCCTCCTGCAGTGAGTTCCCTTGGTGATGCCGACTTGCAGTTAGGTTTGGGGTGCCTGCAATCTGCTAAGTGGGGTCCCTGGCCCAGTGGCATCAGCATCACCTGGGAGCAGCCTATAACTGCAAATCCACCCAGGCCCGTGCAGTCAGAACTCTGGGGTGGGCTCAGGAGCCTGGTTCCACCATCCAGCCTCCAGGGAATTCTGCTGCAGGTTCCAGGTTGAGACCCCAGAGCTCAGCCCCAGCCCCTCACATGCTGGCCCCTTGACCCAGCCCAAAGCCCTCTCCTCCAGGAAGTCTTCCCCAACTGCTGCAGCTGGAAGAAGCCCTGAGCCCCTGGGGGTGTCACCCTACAGACTCCCAGGAGAACCTACTCCCCAGGAAGTGGGAGGGCAGCCAAAGGCCCTGGCTCAACTCACCCCAGGGCTCCAGGAGGCAGAGGGTCAGCTTCGACCCCATGTGGGGCGGGCGTTGGTTCCTGGATTTCCTTCCCATCAGCCAAGCTGATGAGCAGAGTATGGGGAGACAACGTGGCTATGCAAATGTGCGCTTTATTACCTGCCCCCACCTGACCACAGCCGAGGGGGGAGTCTGCTGGCCGCCCCAGGCCCGAGTTTGCCCTTCCTCTTGGGCCCAGTGTTGGCTTGTCTGGACGTCTCCACCCTCTGCTCTGCATCCCTGTGGGAGGCTCAGCATGGGAGACACGATGCTGAAGTTGTTGTGCATGTGAGCCGTCAGCCGGGAGAGCTGCGACCTTCCGGAGGGCAGCTGGGAACTGAGCTCAAAGGCGGGGAGCTTTCAGAGCAGCAATGGGGGGCGGCTGCGCTGACCGTGGATTCTCAGGCGCATCTTCTGGAGCCAGGTGTCCCTGGTGCATCAGAAGGGCTCCACGTGGGCACCAGGAGCACCTCGCTTCTGCGGCTACAGCACTCAGGCTTTCCCGAGGCCGCCGGCCCTGGGCGTGTGTGTGCACGTGCACGCGCGTATGTCTGGTTTGGTGGTTTAAGCTTATTGTTGAGTGTATCATAGCTTTTTTTTCTTTTTTAATGAGGTTGTGTGGAGACATATTCACACGCCATACAATTCATCCCAAGTATACAATCAATGACCATGTCATCATGTAGTTGTGCATTCACAACCACAATCAATTTTAGAACATTTTCATTACTTCCCCACCAAAAAAATCCTCTGCCCCTTATTGCCCCTCTTATTGACACCTAGCAATGGTGTTGATGAAAGAATATTAAAATTTGGTTGTCAACTATAGCCCACAGTGTAATAGGTGCATTTTCCCATATGCCCCTCTATTGTTTACTCCTCGGAATAGTGACCCACTTCTGTTCCGGTTCATGAAAGACCTGTTTAATATTTGCACAGTCACCCACAGTTATCCCCCACCACAGGGTCTGCTGTCTTACACAGTCCCTTGTTTCCACCTCTAGCTCTCCTTCTGGTGACATACACGGTTCTAAAATGTCCCTTTCTACCAAAGTCACACACGTAACTCGGCGCTGTAAATTACACTCACCATAATGTGCCGCCATCGCCTCTGTCCGTTTCCAAACCTTTACGTTCAACCTTATCAAACGTTGTGCACACGTCGCTCTGCATTCTCTGGCCTCTCTCTAGCCCCTGGTAACCTCTGTTCTAGATTTTAACTCTGTACGTTTACAAATCTGCATATTGTAATTGCATCATTGCAATACATACAGTATTTGTCCTTTTTTGTCTGGCTTATTTCACTCAACTCTGTGTCCTCAAGGTTCCTCCGCATTATCACCTGCTTCGGGACTTCCCTCCTTCTTACAGCTGAAGAATATTCCCTTGTGTATTGTTT
Source organism: Tamandua tetradactyla (assembly GCF_023851605.1). NCBI lineage: Eukaryota > Metazoa > Chordata > Mammalia > Pilosa > Myrmecophagidae > Tamandua > Tamandua tetradactyla. The sequence continues at coordinate 20,254,683 of NC_135338.1, forward strand.
ATCCGTTCATCGGCTGACGGGCACTTGTGCCGTTTCCGTCTTGGTAATTGTGAATGACGCCGTTAGGAGTAGTGGTGCACACGGGTCTGGTTGCGTCCCTGCTTTCAGTTCTTCCGGGGCTACCCCGGGTAGCGGGACCAGCATTGGCCCCTTCTGTTCTCACCAAGACACTGACCTCGTGGGCTCGGCTGATGAGAAATGTTGGGAGAGCAGGAGGGGGGATGAGAGAGGAGCTGGGCAGTGGTCCAGGTCCAACCCTGGGTTGGCCGAGTCTGCCCCCCACCCCTGCACAGCCACGGGCCAGGTGGGAGAAACCCATCCCCCACCCCCACCCCCATCCCCCGCCCTTGGCTGGCCTGGGGAGGTGGCCCCTCCCCCACACCTGGGTGATCTCATCACCCCCTGTCAGCTGTCCCTTTGCCTGAGCCAGGGGACCCTGACCAGCTTCTCCCCCGCTGCCCTGCTCTCTGCTTGGGGCACGATGGCCCTCCCTGAGGCTTTTCTCTTAAGAATGCCTGGGGTGGGGGGCATCCTATGCAGCTGATCACCCCTCCCCCCCACATTCACTCTTGGGGTCTGAAGAGTACAAACCGCCCCTCGGCTCTGCCAGGGTCTCTGCTGGTTCCACTCTCTCCCCACGAGGGGTCTCCCCTGCACCTGCTGCCCTGAACCCTCCGACCTCACACTTGCCCATGCCCCTCCAGCTCTGACCCCTTCCCCTCCTCCAGGAGCGACCCCCTCCCGCCAGTCCACCCACTTACCACAAACAGCCTGCTGGCCATCTCTGTGGTCCTTCCTATGGGTGGTTTATTTTCCCACTGAAAGCTCAGCTCCTGGAGAGAAAGGGGTGGGCCTCGTACTTCCCCACTGATCAGGGACTCCCTGAGGCAGGTCCAGTATGGCCCCGAGGGGAGAGGTGCCCCTCGCCGGTCCCTGCCCTGGGTCCTGGGCCCACCCCCTGCATATCCCCTGCATCTTCTCCGGGTCTTTGGCCCAGCTCAGCTCTCCTCTGGGGCTCTCGGGTGGCCTTTGTCCTTAGATGCCCCATCCCTGCAGCCTGGACTTAGCGCCTCCCTCCATCCCAGGGGGACCCTCCCGGCCCCGGGCACCAGGCCAGAGAATTGCCACCTGGAAAGAGCCCGGAAGGCTACCGTGATGGAAGGACAGAATCTGGACTCAGCAACTTGGAAGCAGTGGGCAGGAGGGTCTCCGAGGGTCTCCGAGGGTCTCCGAGGGTGGGGTGAGCCGTGAGGAAGCTGGAGGCTGTGGGCTGGGGAGAATTCCCCCACTCAATTCCTCACTGCTCCCCTTTCCACCTCCCTCTTAGCAAAAATTGGCAAACAATTTGCCTTCCCTCCCGACCCCATCCCCTCGGCCCCCCTCACCTGTCCACCCCTCCCACCCCCCCAGGCCCCCAGGAGATCCGAGGTGTGAAAGCCCCGGGCCCTCCCCCCAGCTTACCTCTCCTGCCCGCCGTCTCTTTCTCCCTGGAAATTGGGGGACTACTTTGATTCTGACTTTGCAAATCCTACCCCTCTCTGCAGTGCCCCCCGACAGATCACTCCAATGACACCCATACTCACCTCACCGACTGGTGGGTGCCCTGCCCACTCAACCTGGGGGGCCAGGCAGAGGGAATGGGGTCCTGCCGGCTCCTGAGACACCTGGGAACCAGTAGGCCAGCAGATTTGAGATGAGAAGTATCACCTTAAAATTCAACCTTTTCTGCTCACTGACCCCTCGGGGGCCAGGAGAGATGGCAGAGGAGGTTCATGGGGGGAGGAGGGAAGAGGTTGTAGGGGGCTGCAGGGGGTCACTACTGAGGTCAGGGGGTGGTGGGGGCCCTCAGGACGCACACCAGAGAGTATGCACATTGGAGACAAAATTGCTTAGCACAGGGTAGATGAGACAGGAGGTCGGGGAGAAAGAACAGAGGTTTGAGTCACATCTTAAAAGAAACGTGAAGGAAATTTTGTAAACTCAAGTTACCTCCAGGCTTGGCAAGACAGAGCCATCTCATGGCAGGAGAGAGAATAGCTCATGCTGGGGTGCAGAGGGGAGGCCAGTGGGGGGGGATGCAGAGGCTGGAGGGAATGGGGGCTGGGGAGGCGGGCACCCCAGCCTGGCTCTCCAGACCCCTCACTGCCCTCGGGGGTCCTTCACCGCCCTCAAGTGTCCTTCACAACCCTGCTGACGGCTCCCGTGGCATCAAGTGGGCTCTCTCTCCCTCAGGCCATGTGAGAGAGGCTGTCCCATCCGTCCCTGCCCCATAAGTCCAGTGGGCACCTCCAAAGCACAAGGCCCTCCTGCTGCCAGACTGCCCACCTGGGAACTAGCCTTCATCATAACCTGCTCTCAAGACTCATTTTCCCTGTTGGCCTCTATTGTCACTGAGCTGTTTTTTCCCGCTGTTCTGGGAAATCATGGGAATGGCCATTCGTATCTGTGGCCTTTTTACTTTACATGTGTGACTTTTTATTTTGAAATCGTGACAGTCTCACATAAATAGCACAGGGCCTCCTTTGCCCAGATTCCCTGCTTGCTACCGTGTTGCCCCGTTGGTGTTCTTGCTCTCCGGCCTTCCCCGTGTTGGGGTGCCTGTTGTGTGTGCCTGCCGGCCTCTGTGTGTGTGTATTTTCTGAACCACTTTAGTGCCAGCTGCAGTCCTGCTGACCCTTTCCCCAAATACTTGAGTGCATATTTCCTAAGAGTAAGATGGGCTTCTTACATAACATGCCACAAATCTCAAAATCAGAAAGTTAACGTTTTACATTCTGTCATCTGATCCACAGACATTATTCAGATTTTAATTGTCCCAATAAGTTCCTTCATAGAACATTGTATTAGTTATGGTTCTCTAGAGAAACAGAATCAACAGGGAACACTTGCAAATATAAAATTTATAAAAGTGTCTCACATGACCACAGGAACGCAGAGTCCAAAATCCACAGGGCAGGCTGTGAAGCTGACGACTCCAATGGATGGTCTGGATGAACTCCACAGGAGAGGCTCACTAGCCGGAGCAGGAATGGAACCGGTCTCCTCTGAATCCTCCTTAAAAGGCTTCCCGTGATTAGATTTAGCATCACTAATTGTAGAAGACACTCCCCTTTGGCTGATTACAAATGGAATCAGCTGTGGATGCAGCTGATGTGATCATGACCTAATCCTATGAAATGTCCTCATTGCAACAGACAGGCCAGCACTTGTCCACTCAGATAAACAGGTACCACAACTTGGCCAAGTTGACACATGTCTCTAACCATGACAAACATCAAGGGGCAAATACTTTTCTCCTGGTCCAGGATCAAATCTGGGGTCACCGCTGCCTCTGGTCAGCGTGATATTGACACTTCTGAGGAGTCTCAGCCAGCGGTTTTGGGGAACGCCCCTCTGTTTGAGTCTGTTGGTTTCCTCGAGCCTCGTGTCTGGGTAAACGCTCTGGCAGGAGCCCGCAGTCGAGGCGGTGTCCTGCCCTGGTTATGGGAATGTCTTCCCCAGACCTCTGCTATCCTGGCAAGATATCCCTTGTTCCCTCCACCCTTTCCCATGTGACATAATTTCCAGAACTGTCACCACTGGCCCCCATATGGAGCATTGACAGTGACAGATGCCAGTTCAGTCAACCCCTGTCCACCACCAGCTCCTGGCCAAGATCTGGGCAGGTGGCACATGTGTCAGTCACAGGTGATGGGGCCTACCCGGTATGGCTGAACCCAGGCTTCTCCTCCCAGCTGGGACCCTGTTTGCCTCAGTTTCCTCATTTGTAAAATGGGTACAGAGGGTCATCCTGCAGAGCTCGGCACAGCAAGGGGTCCTCAGTGTGCAGCCACAGTAACCCAGGTGGGGTGATGGGTCCAGGCCCACCCTGGCCCGGGGCCCACCAGGGGGTCAGACCACACTGGGCTCAGGAAGCTCTTCCCTCCTTGGCTCTAGCCCCTGCTTTTTGAGTCAGCAGAATATGGACTTAGCTTCTTTCAGCAGCTGTTTCACAAGCTGCATGGAGCCCACAGGCCGGCTGTGTGGGCAGGAAGAGGTGCTCAGTTGGGGCTGCTGCAGGACCCATTGTCAACCTGGTTTTGTAGTTGGGCGGGACCCCCTAGTGGATCTTCTGATTTGGAGCCCGGCTTGGGGGACAAGCTGAGTGGCTGCAGTGGTGGTGGATCCTGCTGGGGAAAGTGGCTGGTTGGTCCTGGCCCCAGGCACCAGGGAGGGCTGAGGCTGGAGGGGCTGTGGGAGCAGACAGCAAGCATGCATCCCGGCTGTGCGGGGGCTTGCACTAGAAAAGAGTGCTGACAGGGCCAGGGTGTGGGCTATGGGCAGCCTCTGAGGGTGGGGACCAGGCTTGCTCCCCACCCCTCCTTGCCCCCAGTTCTGCCTCCTTTGCCCTCTGGGGGGTGGTGTTGGCAGGATGAGACCCCTTGTTCCAGATGAACTCGCCCTGCCCGGCCCCTCACCCCCAGAGGCTGCCCGTCACCTGGGATTTGGTCTCTCCGACTGGTTCTTTGATTGATTGTGGTGGACAAAATAAAAATCCCCAGATGTGTCCACCCTCGTCCTGGAACCCATGCACGTGTGACCTCATACACAAAAGGGTCTTTGCAGATGTGATTAAGTAGAGAATCCTGAGGTGGGTCTTATGAGAACACAGGATCCTCATAAAAAGGGCAGGAGGGCCAGAGGGAGAAGGGACGATGAAGCAGAGGCTGGAGTGGCACCCTCAAGGATTCAGGGAGGGGCCGTGAGGCACGGGATGTGGGCGGCCTTGAGAAGGGGGATGCAATAAGGAAATGGCTCCTCCTGGGGAGCGTTTGGAGGGAGCAGCCCTGCCGACACCTGGACCTTAGCTCAGGAGACTGGTTCTGATGTCTGACCCCCAACACTGCAGGGTGAGGTCCTGTGGCTCTGAGCTGCTGAGTTGGGGCCATTTGTTGGCACTGCCCCAGGACACTCGGCACTACCCTTTGCCAATTCGAGTCCCCATGTGGTCGGGGGGATGCACACTCAGCCTTCCATGCCTTCCATCCCCCCAGCCGTACCCCACTTGGGGGCCTACCTGCTGGGGAGACCCTCTCCCCATCCCACAGGCCCTTCCTGGGAAACAGGTGCTCAGGCCAGGGAGCCGAGGACAGAGAAGCAGTGCAAACCCTAGAGGACCCAAGAACTCGGGGCAGCAGCCGTGGAGGCTGAGGTTCAGGAGCCATGAGTTCAAGCCCCAGAGCAGCCACTGGTGTCCGTGTGACCTTGGGCAGGTCTCTTGCTCTCTCTGAACCTCTTTTTCTGATGTGACTCATGAGCAGGCTGGAGGCAGTGACCAGTAATGACCCCCAGTGCTGACACCCTGGGGACCTAGCCTGCACCCCAAGCCCCTGCACTCTGACTCTGGAGAGGTCTCTGGTTAGCATAGAAAGGACTCGGCCAGCAGCTCAGCACGATCCCTAGAGGCTCCGGCTTCTACAGCTCAGCCTCTTCCCTTCCACACAGAGGGCCTCTGTCTTTTCTCTCTTCTGCTGGGCTCCAGGCAGCACAGACTTTTCCATGGAACGTGAAAGCTCTGCTCCCCACCTGGGCAAAGAGAAGGCAGTGTAGGAGCCGTCAGCAGCTACGCAGGAGAGGAGCCAGAGGGACGGGCAGGGGATAAAGGAAACCTCCCTTTAAGATGCACCTTGTTCGTGCTTTTTATGCAAGCCTTTCTTTTTTGAATTATGGGAAATTCAGAAACATATGTCGAAAATGCAGATGAAAAAGTCCCTAATCCCACACCTAAACATGTCCATCAGTAACATTTGGCTATGTCTTTTACAACCTTTTTGTTAACTAATTTATATGATATCATAATTTATACATATCAAGCTCGTTCCCCATGTTATTTCTTGTAAACCCTGTGTTGGTTTAATTTCAAGAAAAATTTCAATTAAATGCACAGAAAAATTGAGAAAAAGAATCCCATGATAATGCAATATGCATTTTCACTGTGTGCCTAGTCATCAACCTCATTTGAGGTGGCTGTGTAATATTTCAGCAGCACACATGTACTTGGATGCAGTCAATTATTGAACAAATATTGATCCAGTGCTTATTAGGTGGTCTGGAATATTCTAGACACTAGGGCTGCATCAGTGAATGAAACAGTGTTCATGGAGCTGACATTCTCATGGGGAGTGAGTATAAGATGTGCAGGTGCCAGTGGTCAGTGGACTAAGAGAAATTTCTAGCAGTGTCAAAGCCATGGTTGGTTCAACCCACCTTCCCTGGAGCTTGGATCCACCTTTAAGACAGGGGAAGGTCTCCACAAGGACATTTTTGCCCTAAGATTTGGGACCCATTTCCTCCAGGGCATTCCCCACCATGGGAAACTATACCAGGAAACTTCTGGCAATTTCCATAACAACCCCACTGGCCACAGGATTCCGCCATCAGGGAGCCTGGCCCAGTGTGACACTGGCCACACACCATTGCAGACCTGGGTGCCATCTCCACAGCCCACACTGAACTGAGACTAGCACAGGAACTGCGTGAACTTATTCCCCAAGCTGGGCTTATTCCATTTTAAAAGAAATTCTGAGACTGCCTGCAGGCTTACTTCATTCTAGGAGCTCACGTGTCTCTTTTTTGAGTACAGCGTGGTGGTGGCTGTCAGTGGCATTTTTATCTAATGCCTGCATAGGGCAAAACAAAAATCTGGCAACATCAGGTTGATCTCCAAAACTGAGAAAAAAGAGGAATGCTGACCCATGACATCAGGAAGCCAGTCCACCACATGCAGCCAGGGGGAACGGGATGGGGTGAGGGTCAGGAGGGGCTTGCCCAGGCTACATCACGGTGAGGGGACCTCATCTCCTGATCTGAAGCCCACTGGGCCAGTACCTCAGGAAAGCCATGTTTTAACCCTGCTCAATCTTGTAGGGCAGAAACTTTTGATTAAATTATCACCATGGAGATATGACATGCCCAAATATGGGTGTGGCCTTTTGATTAGATGGAAATGTGACTCCACTCATTCCAGGTGGGTCTTGATTAGTTTACTGGAGTCCTTTAAAAGAGGAAACATTTTAGAGAGAGCTCAGAAGAGAGAGATGGATGTTCGGAGATGCTTGGAACCCAGCAGACATCGCCGTATGCCTTCCCATGAGATGTTAAGCAAGTCAGGACCTGGAGAAAGCTGAGAGAAGCCAAGAGATGAAAGCCAGCCCTGGAGAAGGAAAGTGAGGAAGCCCCACAGGAACAGAGGCTGAAAGCAACAGGATCCAGGAGCAAGGGGCCAGCAGATGCCAGCCACGTGCCTTCCCAGCTGCCTTTCTTGAGTGAAGGTAACCTCTTGTTGTTGCCTTAATTTGGATACTTTTATGGCCTTAGAACTGTAAACTTGTAACTTATTAAATTCCCTTTTTAAAAGCTGTTCCATTTCTGGTATATTGCATTCTGGCAGCTTGAAACTAATACACCCACCTTTTCCTCCTAGTGCAACAGCATCGAGGGACTGGGGTGCACCCTACACCCAATCCTTCCCGGGTGTCCACGAGCCCCAGGCCAAGAGGGGAAGGGGTGCTGTCACCTGGAGACTGGTGAGCCATCAGGTAGGTGAAAGGGAGGGGAATCAGCATTCAGGGCTGGGGTCAGGGGCACCGTGTGATGGGGCATCTTTATTTCCAGTTCTCTGAGTGGGGAAACTGAGCTTCAGGGAGATTTGCATTGTATGCCTGAGGAGCTCAGATTGGTGCCTGGCCCACGTATACACTTCCAAGGCGGGGGCTCCCAGGGGTGGTCAGTTCACAGATCAGGAAATAAAAAAAAATAATGATTTTTGGGAAACCAACACAGACTTGACCATTCTTTAGTTTAGCCAGGTAAGGAAATCTAAAAAAAGACAAATAGACTCAGGTCTCCTATCACTGCATTTGATTGAAAGAAAGAAAGAACACTGAAACACCAGGAAAAGAAAAGGAAACCAGAGCACAAACTCAGAGGGGCAGCTGGAGTGCCCTAAATGCCCCTGACAGATTTGCCCCATTCCTCGTGGATTCCCAGCCCACCCTTTGGGGACCCCTGCAGCCAACCCCCCTGCTTCAAATCCCAGCTCCACCAGCCTGGGCTGATGGCACGCCTGCTCTGGGCCTCACTTTCCTCATCCATAAAATGGGTTTATAAGAGAAGCGCCACTCTAGCCTCTGGGAAGCACAAGGGAGTCACACGGTGCCTGGGATGGGCAGAGGTGCAGCATTGGTGCTCTGTGAGTGGCTCCTTCTCTCGGCACCACCCCCTGCCCGTGCCCTCTCCTGGGGAGGCAAGCTGGCCTGGGGTGGGAGCTGCCCTGCCATGGGCCTCTAGGACCCGGCACGCTTGGCTGGTCCAGGGAACAGCAAGGGGGGGCCTCCCCAGAGGCACCCTAGGGCCACAAGGATGCCCAGGCCTCCTCCTCGGGGCTTAGCAAACTTCTCTCTTTAAACAATGAGTCCTGTGCTGCCGCTTCCTCCTGTGCATAGCAGCTTCCCACTCGCTGGGATAAATCCTGTCCCCCCTCCACCTCTGGCTGCTATGACAACCTCAGGGGCCAGGACCCGGCCTGGGCTGCATCCAGGAGGAGAGCTGGGCTGCCCTGGGTGCTGTGACCAACCACCACCCTCCACCGCAGGGTGGGCCCAGGGAGGTGCCGTCCAGCCCCGGGGGGAGGGCTTGTCAAGAACTTGGAAATTTCCATGGAAGGCCAATTTTGGTGTGGTTTCTTTGACTTCTAAATGATAAAAAACAAAAAAAAAAAAAACCCAAAGACTTTAGAACTCAAAGCAATAAGCAGCCAGGATGGGAGCTAACAATTTGCTGCTTTCTGATTGTCATAAAGCCAGTCCTTCATTCAACACATATTTGTTGAGCAGCTGCCCTGTGGCCAGCAGGGGTGAAGCTGGGAAGAGCTCCCCACCCCCATTAAACAAGCCTGTCTGAACTATGGTAAGAAAAGCCAGCCCAAGAGGGAGTTAAGAGCAAAAGGAACCACTTCACCCCTGTGTGGATGGCCGTAGTCAAAGCCAGACAATAGTAAGTGTTGGCAAGTTTGTGGCGAGATGGGAGCCCTCCTCCACTGCTGGTGTGAAGGAAAAATGGTGCAGCTGTTGTGGAAAGCAGCCTGGCAGTTCCCCAAAAAAGTCAGACAGAGTTATGATAAGGCCCAGCAACTCCACTCCTAAGTATAATACCAAAGAAAATGAAAACAAAGTCTCAAGCTGAAACTTGTACACAGATGTTCATAGTGGCACTATTCACCATAGCCAAAAGGCAGAAACAGCCCAAGTGTTGATCAGGTGATGAATGGAGAAGGGAACTATGGACTGTCCACAAAAAGGGATGAAATTTTAATGCATGCTCCACGGGGGTGAATCTTGAAGACATCATGCTAAATGAGAGAAGCAGACACAAAAGGCCACACACTACTTGCTTCCATTTATATGAAATGTCCAGAAGAGTCAAATCCACAGGGACAGAAAGTAGACTCAAGGTCATCAGGACCTGGGGGAAGGGGGAAATAAGGGTGACTGCTAAGGGACATGAGATTTCTTTTGGGGGTGATAAAACGTCCTGGAATTAGATAGTGGTGAGGACTGACAGCCTTGTAAATATACTAAACCCCACTAAATTGTACATTTTAAAAGGATGAATTTTATAGTATATGAATTATATCTCAATTTTTTTTAAAAAAGAAAAGGCAGAGAGAAGAGCCAGGAGACAACAGCTTTCAATCTATTGAGGATCTATCTGTTCATATGTTCCAGAAAATATATATAATTTTCATTCCATTTAAACCTTCCAGGCCTTTGAGTCCAAACAGTAGTCTGTTCTTCAAGGCCACCTTGCTAGAGATTATTTCGGTGGTCCTGGGATGCACCAGGGAGCTTCTGGGACACTGGGGGCCCACCAAGTGCCCAATAAAGACAGGTGTGCCTGCCACAGCAGAAAGGCCTGGGATCCCACCTCTACTTCTCTCCAAAAGCCTCCTGCCCTCTAAGGCCAGCCCTTGCTGGACTCTCCCTTTACATGTATCAACTTTCCATGAACAGGAACAGCCAGGCACTGTTGTGCAGGTTGTTCACTGTGCAAGTTCACTGAACACCTGCTAAATGCTGGAAACCACTTGACATGGGGTGAACCTTGTTTAGTCACACACTCAGCCTTCGGGGGGAGTTACCATCCTCAGTGTGGGAAGACGGGACCCTTGGGAAGTTTGGTGATTCCTCCAAGACCATGTGGTAAGGACCCAGCTCCTTCTCCGGCACCACAGCCACAGCTGAGTTGGGCAGGAGGCGACTGGCAAAGCAGGCCTGACCTTCCTGCAAAGCAGCCCTGGCCCTGCTGCTGGGGGCGGGGCCCAAGATTTCTCCTCCACCCCAGAGGTCCCCACACCTGGGAAGCCTGAGGTCCTTTTAGCTGGGGCTTAGCTCTCAGACGTGTAGGCCTGAGACCCTCGGGCAGGGGTCAGCAGACCTGGGCCCCACAGGACCTGGGTCCCGCCTTCTTCATTCTTTTCTAATTAAAAATTTATGATAATATATATAGAACACAGAACTACGTGTTTTTACCATTTTTAAGGGTGCACCTCAGGGACAGTAATTACCCTTACAGTGCCGTGCTGCCATCGTTACCAGCTGTCACCGAGCTTTTTTGTGACTCCAAACAGAAACTCTGTACCCATTAGACAATAACTCCCCAGCCCCCATGCCCAGCCCCCGGCAACCTCCAAGTTACTTTCTGTCCCTATGGATTTGCTTACTCTAGAAATTTCATAGACATGGAAGCATACATTATTTGTGCCTTCATCTCCGTCTTCTTTCACTCAGCATGATGTTTGCAAGTTCATGTTGTCACAGGGATGGGGACTCCGGTCCTTCTCACATCTGGTCGCATGCCGCTGTGGGGCAGGACCACCTTCCCTTTCTCCGTTCATCAGCGATGGGCATTTGCGTTGTCTCCACCTTTTGGCCACTGCAAATGAGGCCACTGTGAGCGCTGGTACATCAGCAACTGCCCGAGTCTCTCCAGTTCTTTGGGGTGCATACCTGGGAGTGGTATCGCCCGGTGCATTTTGTGCTGGTGTCCATCGTTTAATCTCTCTGAGCCTCGATTTTCTCATCTGTCAAACGAGGTGATGATCCTATCCATCTAGAATCGCTGCAAAAATGTAGTGATGTACCATGCAAAGTGCAATGGAGGCAGAGAAGCCCCTGGTGCATGTGTCTGTTCTTTACTCACCAGTCCATGTGGGCAGAGGCTGCCTTGATCACCGCAGTTACCAGAACTTGGCACACAGCTCAGCATCCAGTGAGCATGTAGTACATGCTCTTTGAACAGACAAATGAATGAGTGAGTGGGTGAATGAATGAGTTGGGGCCACTTAGTGCTGGATGCTGGGTCAGGACACTGCACGCTCCCGGATGAGGTCCTTGAGGCCCCATGCCTGGGCAGGGGTCCATTCTCCCCAGGAGGTCCTGCTCTGGGGTCTGATTGCACAAATCCCAAGGAACGTGGCTCAGGGCACCTGTGGGTGAGGCAGCAGAGGTGGGAGCAGCACAGGCATCTCCTGCCCTGGCCTTCCTGGCGCCCACCCTCTCTCCACCTGGCCGTGTCCATCTCACCTGCAGTCGCGACCACCGGGGAGCCCGCACCCGGCCAGACTTTTACCAGAGAGAGGCCCCTCCCCATTGCGCTGCATTGCCAGAATTTTCCCCTGCAGCGCTCAGGTTACATTCCATTCACAAAAACAATCCAATCAAGACGTGTGAGCGCATTACAGGGGAAAGAGTGAGGCAGAAAAATGTGGTCAGAGGGTGGGAGGGCCAGGCTGGGGGCACAGGAAATCGCTGCACCCGCCCCTTTCGACCCACCCACACACATGTCCGTCCCGAGGCCAGCTGGGGGAGCCTTTCCATCTGCTATGTGGCCTCCAGGTCCAGGGTGGCTGCTGGCCAAGGCAGAGGCAGCCCCATCCCACTCTCTGCAGGGGGCGGGGGCATCGCAGCATTGAGGAAAGAGATTGGGGGGGAAGGCCTCGATGAACGATCACCCCATTCTTTCCTCTCAGCCAGGCGGCCAGGTACGGTTGTGCAGGATGCTCACTGTGCGAGGATGCCTGGTGTCATGTGACCAGCTGTGTGCCTGGCATGGGCTCTGTCTGCCCAGCGGAGTATCTTTTCCTCCCAAGCACAAAGGTACCACATGGCTGGTGGCCCTGGAGCCTGTATCTTTACCTGTAAGATGCTAAAGTAGAACTTCACAAGGCGTGGCCCACTCACTCTGAGACTCTTCATGGCTCCCCATGTCCTACAGGATGGCGTGGTGATAATCCTAACAGCATTCCCTTTTCCTGACCTCTGCCCATGCCCTGTGCTAAGAGATTTTATGTGCGGTGCCCCTTTCCCTCCCCACAATCTTTATATTATGAAATATAACCTGCACCCAGAAAGTGTCATAAAATATACACTGTTCAGTGAATAATTACAAATGCTTCAACCCTCACAGCAACTCTGTGAGGTGGCCACAATCACTGTCCCTTTTGTAGGTGAGGACCTGGAGACTCAGAGAAGGTGAGTCACAAACCTGAGAACCCATGCTGAGTGGCTGAGACAGGATTTGAACCCAGGGCTCTAGCTGCAGGAGACCAACTGGGAGCAGCCCTCCAGCCAACCGCTGTGAGCCTCTGCCTGCAGCCTGCCCAGGGGCTTCTCTCGCTGACCCATTTTCCACATGGGGTGTTGAGGTCCCCAACCATTGATGGCTGGCCCGGGGCCCCTCAACCTATGCTTGGGGGAGCTATGCTCACCCCACTGCCTTGTCCCTGTGTACAGAGTAGGTGCGCAATAAATGCTTGACTGAGGAAAGGTCGGCCATGCCTTAATCTGCCCCAGCGCCCCTGCCCCATTCCAGCCTCAGCGCCCTTCCCTTCTCCAGCCCCAGCACCCCTCCTCTCTCCAGGCAGTTTCTTTAGAGGCCACAGGAAGGGTCTTTATTCCTTGTCAGATCCTCTGAGACTCTAAGCCCAATCGGAGGCTCCTTCACCCACTTCTGCTGGGTCCCTGCCAAGCCCTGAGGTTGGCCATCCCTTTACCTCCTGGCATTTTGCACACAGTAGGACCTAAATATCATAGGATTCCAAACAGCAGGGCAGTGTTCGGCGCTAGAAGGACTGGCCTTCGAATTCCACTTTCTGGCCTTGCAGCCTCAAGGAAATAGCTTTTCTGCTTGGGCCTCAGTTTCCTCATCTGCAAAATGGGGTGAAGAATGTCTTCCTCTCAGGCCTGTTCTGTAGACTGAATCATCTGCTCTTTGTAATATGCCTGGGGTGGCGTGGGGGTCAGCACACAGTAGGTGCACAATGATTCACTCTTTCCCTGTCTCCAGACCAGGGGAGAGATGAAACTGGGGGCTGCTTTTCACATGGAACCCTTAGCCACGTGGCCCCACAAGGCTTACTCGTGTTCTGGGAGATTTTCCCTGCTGCATCTGTCAGTATTATAAATACTTGCAGAGGGAAGAAAAAAAAACTCCCCCAGACTTTACGTCAACACAAGCAGTCCTGATTGGTCCTGGAGCCTCATGATTCTCAGATTGTCTTGACCGTGTGTATCTAGGAAATTCACAGCAGCAAAGGTGAAAGGTGTTTTCATTCATAAATTGAAGTGGAGGCTTTGTCTTCAACTGAAATTTGGCTCCAGCCCCTTGCCTTGGGGCCCTTTCTTGGTGTGTGCAGAAGTCTGACTTATCACTTTCTTAGGGGAAGGAGAAAATGCACGACTATTTAATTATTCCACTGCCAAGCCAGGGAGAACAGGAGCTCAGTGACTAGTGGGGGGAGTTTTTCCTTTCAAAGGCCATGGCAGGGTCCGAAGTAAGCCTTTGGGTTCTCCCCCTTCTCCCACCCCTTGTCATTCTGGTGGGCTACAAGCTGTCGAGCTCCTATTATCCTGAGCCCCTATATTTGGAAAGGATCAGCTGCAAGACAGATGGGGTAACTCAGGTCAGGTCTTTGGGGCTCCTTGGCATAATTTGTTTTGCTTGCAACAAACATGCATGCTTTGGCCTCCGTGTTGCTGGCTGAGACAAGGTGGAGGGGGGTGCCTGTGGCTGGTGAGGCTAGAACATTCTGCAATGTGGGTACCAGAAAATTCTGAAAGAAACATTCTGTAGTGTCCAGCTTCTAAGAGGAGGAAGAGGATTTTCTCCTCAGGCAGCGCCCTCAGCAGTGGTGACCCCGCCCCCGGCGTCCTGGGTTGTGGTGGAGGGTGGCAGGAAACAGGGTCAAAATGTGGCAGCACTGAATTTGGAGATGCTCAGGGGCAAGAATTTCAGCCCAGGCAGGAGCAGGGCTCTCTGGGAAGAGAGAGTCCTCCTCACTGATGGTGCTCTGGAGCAGGGCCACTTCTGATTCTTGGGTGGGTAAACTGAGGCAATGAGACACCTCCAGGCTGCAGAGCAAGCTCCTAGGACCACAGATTTCAAATACATCCTCTCCATCCCTAACCCACCCTACAAAGGATGAGCCATTCACTGATGAGACAGGGAAACTGAGGCTCAGAGCAGGAAATGGCCTGTCCGGGCACCTTGAAAGGTCACCTCTTTCTCTTGTTATACTATTACTTGTTTCTCAAGAACAACAGTACAGCAAACATAGAGGCAGCCTATGTAAATTAACCTACTGAACACAAAATAATGGGGAATTCAAAGCTTTAATAACAGCTGTTAGGAATAACCGGGACAATGGCATTGCACAGTTGTGTTAGGACAGATCCCTTTGCTGCCATAGTACCAGAAATTGACAATCAGTGTGCAAATAGCACCTCTTTGGAGTCAATAAAACTATACCAAAACTACAAAATGTTTTCTAAATAATAAAGATGTTCATGGTGCGAACAGTACCGCTTGGATGTGGTGCCTTGTGCATGTGCAACTAAACAACTGAACACAGCGACCCTGACCAGTAAGGGGATTTGAACTGGGGGCTCCCTATCTCCAGTGCTGCTAATCAGCCCATGAGTCGACTCCAACCTAGCTTTTAACCAATGACAACAGAGAGCACTGACAGGTTAGAAAGGAAGGGCCAGGACCCCCCACCTGAGGAAATTCCCGGGTCCCGGACCCTTGGGTGGCCATCTCGGGGACCCAGGGCTGGGCATGCAGAGGGGGTGCAGAGCTTGTGGCGGGCGGGGGTCGTGTGGATGGCTTGTGCACACCTGCCCACAGGAGGGGCGGCCGAGCCCCTGGGAGGGACCCTTGAGCCCTGGGTGTTCCGGCTTTGCTCCCGGCCGAATGAATGATTGCCAGAAGGAAAGGGAAGTCCATTTGAGGGGCCACCATCCCAAATGACCGGAGCAGAGGGGCTGGGAGCCTGTCCCCACAGGCCCTGGGACATGTGGGCCATGTGAAAGCCAACGGCCAACACTTCTTGCCGTTGGGGACAATGCTTGGCCCATGGTCCTGAAGGACACCTGGGGTCTCCGGAGGCTGGGACAGCCCTGCCCAGGGCCCTGGCCTTGAGCCTGCCGCCGCAGGCCTGCCAGGGGTGGAGCCCACCTGGCGACCCCTTCCTCCCACTGGCGGCTCGGCGGATTCAGGCCCCACCTTTCCCGTGGCCGCTCCCCTCCCTTCCTGCCCCAGCCCTGCACCAGCCACCCCTCTGCTGCCTTCGCCGCCAGCATTTCAGGACTGCCCCAGGGTGACTGAAAGGGGGTAGCACCGGGTCTCACTGTGCGTGCGAGATTTATGCTCAGTGGACTGCATTGGGTTCTTTTTCTTAAAATTTATTTAACTGTAATAACATATACATAACATGAAACTGGCCATTTTAGCCATTTTTATAAGTACAACTCACAAGGTTGCATGACCACCACCACCATCTATTACTAAAATTTTGTAATTTTACAAACAGAAACCGTGTACCCCTTGAGCTGTCACTCCCCATTTCCTCATCCCCCAGCACCCCGTAATCTCCACCCTACTTTTTGCCCATGTGGATTCACCTATTCTAGATACTCAGATAAGTGGAGTCATGTACTATTTGCCCTTTTGTGTCTGACTTCTTTCACTCAGCATGATGTTCTCCAGGTCCATCCTTTCTGTAGTGTGTGTCACAATTTCATTCCTTTTCCCAGCTGAATAATATTCCACTGCATGGCTATACCACATTTCGTCTATGCAGGTGGAGGGTTTGAGAGGGTGGTGCTGGCATGCATTTGCCTTGCACACTCATGAACTCAGACTTGGTTCATGGCATGTTCTGAAGGGCACCTGCCATTACCCCCACTTTACAGATGGGGAAACTGAGGCTCCAGGAGGTTAAGAGACTTGTTAAGGTCACCCAACTACGTTTATGGTGGATCAAGATTTGAGCCCAGGTTTAGTTGCCTCCAAACAAGTGGTGTTTAACCACTTGGCCATTTTGCCTTTTGCTGGAGATTCTGACAAACCCTGGGACTCAGCCCACATCGGTCCTTTTGGCTCAAGTAGCATGTGTGGTCCTCACTCCTGTAGCAGGTGCTTGGGCCATATTGGAACCAGAGAGAACCCCACTTCCCCACCCCACTGCACCCCACCCCTGCCTCTGATACTGTTGGCAAACAGCCCTGAATAGGCCAGAGGGTTGGAGTGGACTTTGCCCAAATAGTGGCTCATAAAGGGGTCAGAAGCTGTCGTGTCCTTTCTTCTAGTTTCTCCAGAACAGACCCATGTGAGTGTGTGTGTGTGTGTGCATGTGTGCATGTGTGTCTACTTCTGCCTGGTGGACAGATGGCTCAGCTTAGCTTGGGTGTTAGAGGAGACAGAGGGTGGGAGGAGGCAGGAGGAGAAGCGAGAAGGACTGCAGGCAGCTCCAGGGGGAGCTGTGAGTTACCCCAGTGAAGGGTAGAAGGAGAAAAGGGGTGGCTTCTTGAGGACCCTCAGAACCTGAGGGTATATCTGCCCTCAGACAAGGCTCTGTCAGTGGCTGGGTTGGGACTCAGGGGGAGCTGATAACAACCCTGTCTGTTATTAGCTGTCGTGTTCTTGGGCAGATATATCACCTCTCTGACCTTCAGTATCTTCATCTGTAAAATGAGCAAAATAATAGTTGCTACTTCATACAGCTGTCATGAGGAATAGGCAAGCTATCATGATAAAAACCAAAGGACTCCTAGATACTATGTGAGAAAAAAAACAGAAGACAGTTCAGGCAATCCCAAAAGTTCAGCTGGAGAGTTGGGGGAAAGAATCCTCCATATCCCCTGGGGGCCTGGCCTGAGCTTGGCCCCACTTCCAGCCCCAAACTGACCAGTCAGGTATACCCTGCATTAACCCCTTCTGGTGGCTGACTCTGCAGTGGAGTCACTTCAGCTTCTCTGCCTGGGCCGACCTGGCCTGACTGGTTTAATTGGCTCTGGCCTGCGTTTTAAAGGAAAACCCCACCTCCCTCTCCCTCTTCTGCACACAGCTCAGCTGTCCAAGCGCTTCCCTTCCAGCTGCTCTGATTTCATGCTGCTCAAACGTTCAAAGTCGGTGGCTCACCCCGCACCCCCTCTACCCTGGCCTGGCTCCACCTGGAGCTGCCCCTGCTGTGCCCGGGGCAGAGGATCTTCCCCTGGGCAGAGTTCACACTCTGCAGCCACACAGCCCTCTCTGGGCCCATCTCCGTGTCCACCCCGCAGCTTAGGTGGCTGCGAACACCCACTCCCTACTGCTCCTGACATGGTGTGAACCTAGAAAAATCCCAGGGAAGGGCTTAGATTGGTCCTTTGGGGTCACATGCCCCTCATTGCACCAACCGCTATGGCTGGGAAAATGGGAAGGTGTGATCGGCCAGGACTGGGTCACATGCTCTGCCCTGTTGCCAAGGCTCAAGGGCAAAACACCAGGTTGGCACTTGCCCGGGAGCCTCGAGGATGCAGTTTCTCGAGGCAGGTAGGGGGTGCAGGGTAAATGCAGATGCCAGGTGTCCACACCCAGGGCAAGTCCAGGGTGAGGGAGGGCAGGAGGGAGGTAGCTCAGTGGGCTGGGCCAGGGCAGAGGGTGAGCGGGGCATTGGGGCCCCCAGCCCCTTTCTTCTAGTTTCTCCAGAACAGACCCATGTGAGTGTGTGTGTGTGTGTGCATGTGTGCATGTGTGTCTACTTATGCCTGGTGGACAGATGGCTCAGCTTAGCTTGGGTGTGCCATGTCTGCGGCTGCCCAGGCTATGGCACTGTCCCTGCCTGCTGCCTCCTGCCTCTCTCTCCCGGGCCGGTCACACATTGGGGACGTCTGCCCCTGGCCAGCTGCTGGGATCGCCCGGGAGTCCCTGCTGCCGACGGGAAGCAGCCGCCTTCCTCCTGCCCAGACCGCGCATCTGGCAGCACTCTGGCCAGGCAGGCAGTGGAGTTCCTGAGTCCCCACCAAGCTCACAGGGGCAGGCCCAGCTGGGGGGCCTCGGCGAGGAGGTTGTGCAGCCCGCCAGTCCGAGCAGGCGCCGGAGCCGGAACCCACAGGCAAGGCTGCCAGGGCCCAGGGGGCCCAAAGGAGGGCCTTGGGCGAACTGGGGTCAAGGGGCCCAGGCTGTGGTGTGAGGGGTAGGTGAGGGTGTGGCCTCTTCTCTCCCCTACTCGCTTCCTTCCCTCTCCCTTCCTTTTTCCCGCCTCTCTCCTCTTTTTCTCTCTCCTTCCCCCTCCCCCTCCTTTTTCTTTCTCTCCTTCCTTCTTTCTGTCATTCATTCTTTTTCCTTCATTTGTTCTGTCTTTCTCCCTTCTTCTTTCTCTCTCTCTCCTTCCTCCTGCCCTTCTCTTTCTTTTTTCTTCCTTCCTTCCTTCCCTTTCATTGTTTTTCCCCTCTTTTTTTCTTCCCTTTCTTTCTCTCTCTCTCTTTCCTTCCTCCCTCCCTCCCCACTTTCCTTCCTCCCTCCCCACTTTCCTTCCTTCTCTCTCCTCTTCTTCGCTTTGCCCATCACATGAAGCATACCCTGGAGACTGCTTTGAAACAGAGCAGCAGGCAGGAGCCTCAACAAAGGATGTCCATTTAGACAGCCCGAACTTTCTGCCTTCTAAAGACAACAGAGGAGAGCTGGCTGTGCTCTCAGAACCCCCATCTCCATCATGGGTGGCACCCCCCTCCTCGCTGGCCTTTAAAATGAGAGAAACAGCCCTGCAGCCTCCCCCTCCCCACCCAGAGCATTCCTGGTGCTGATGGATTGCAGGTGCCAGCTTCTGAGTGGATGAGGGGCCAGGGGCTTCACCGGCCTCTGCAGAGCCATAAATCAGGCCAGCCGGCAAACAGGAGCCCTTGCAGCCATGGCCATAGGCCTGGATACCTCTTGCTGACCTGGCTCTCCGTCTGTCCATCCATCTTTCATGCTCTCCAGCAGCCATCTGCTCAAACCCCCACCAACACCAGGCCACTTGATGGCATGTTTGTTTTGTTTATAAGTGTCAACTCTTATGCAAATGAACAACCTTATCTGGGGAAGCTGAGGTGGCTGGGTGGAGGCGGGTGCACAGGGGTGCTGCCTCTGGTGTCTGCAAACCCAGGAGCAGCAGAGAAGCCCTTGGTAGCTGTCTCTAAGGTTGCCTCTGTCTCCAAGATGTGGCCTGGTATGTCGCCTGCCATTCCCTTATCTGTCTATTTGGTTTCACAAACATTGAACAAGTCCTGTGTAGCCCAGAAAAGACAAGGAAGACTCTGAACTTCACTTTCACCTCGGACTGATCTTCTTGATAGGGAGGCTAAACTCTGCAGGAGAGCACTGGCCAGTGCAGAGCTGATTTGCAAACATTGTGAAAGGTTTTTGTTGTTGTTTTTGCATTCATTTGTTTAGATTTTGTTATCTCCTAGCACAATGTAGTCTCTGTCATACCACTAACTAATACAAACTTAAGAAACAGCTCAGTGACTAAATCCTAGAGTTAACACTTTAAAATATTAAAATGAACAGTGTGCAACAAAAGATTGCAAGACAAACAAACAGGAAACAACATCTCATACAGAGGAACGTAATAGAAGTCCAGAAACCATCCACGAAGAAGACCAGACTTTGGACATACTGTACTAAGACTTTAAAAAAAAAGGATCCTCAATATGCTCAAGGAGATAAAGGAAGACATAGAGAAAGAACTAAGGGATATCAGGAAAAAATGAATGAACAACATGAGAATCCCCATGAAGAGACAGAGAAAATTCTAGAAGGAGTCAAACAGAAATGCTGGAGTCGAAGACCACAGTAACTGAAATGAAAAGTCCCCTAGAGGGTTTCAGCAACAGAATGGAGCTGGCAGAAGAAAGAATCAGTGAACTTGAAGACGAGACAACTGAAATGATTTAGGCTGAGGAGCAGAGAAGAAAATAAGTGAAGAGAACCTAAGAGACCCGTGGGACACCACCAAGCACTCTAATATTCATTATGGCACTCCCAGAAGGAGAAGAAAGAGACAAAGGGCAGAAGGAAAAGGCAAAGAAAACTTCCCAAATTGAACAGAAGACATGAATAAACACATTGTAGGATCCCAAACAAAGGAAACTTGAAGGGAACCATGCTTAGATACATAGTAGCCAAACTGTAGAAAGCAAAGGAGAAGGACAGTGCTCTGAAAGCGGAAAGAGAAGCCCCGCGTCCCGTACAAGGGTCCCTGGGAAGGTTAAGTGCTGATTTCTCATCAGAAACCAATAAGGGATGAAGGCAGTGGAATGAAATATTTAAAGTGTTGGAAGAAAACAACTACCAGCTTAGAATTTTATATCTGGTGAGACTTTCTATCTAAAATGAGTGAGCAATTAAGACTTTCCTAGGTAAACAAAAGCTGAGGGAGTTCACATGAGATCTACCTAAGAGCTATGCTAAAAGAGTTCTTCAGACAGAAAGGAAAGGACGCTAGTTGGTGGACTGAAGTAGCCTAAAGAAAAAAGGACCTCTGGTAAGAGTAATTAGATGGGCAATTATAAATGCCAGTGCTATTGTATTGTTTTGTTTTTGTTGTTGTTATTGTTTTTGGTATGGAACTCCAATTTTTTACTTCTCACAGGTTCTAAATGCAAATAGATAAAAATTAATCATAAATATTATATATTTACATGTATAATATGTAAAGATCATTTGTAACAGGTACAACAAAAAGGTGAGGGGACAGCAGGAAACAGGAGGAGTGCTTGTGTATGCCATTGAAGTTAAGTAGTATCAAACAGATTTAAGATGCCAAATTTAAATCCATCAAAACCACAGAGAAAATATCGGAAAATATATACAGAAGGAAATGAGAAGTGACTCAAAATGGTACACTACAAAAGTCAAATACACAAATATGAAAGTGCATTAATAGAAGATTGAGGGATAATAAAGGTATAAGATCTTCAAAGACCAAATAACAAATGCTAGAAGAAAATCCTGGTTTATCAGTAGTTATTTTAAATGTCAATGGATTACATTCTCCAGTCAAAAGGCAGAGATTGGTAGAATAGACTTAAAAGCATGACTCAACCATATGTTGTTTAAAAAGAGACTCACTTTAAATTCAAAGACACAGTAGGTTGAGAGGGAAAGAATGGACAAGATTTACCATTCAAATACTAACCAAAAGAGAGTTGTAGTAGCTATACTAATATCAGATAAAATTGACTTTAAGTCAAAAACTGTATATGAGGGACAAAGAAGGTCACTACAAGCTGATAAAGGAGTCAATGCAACAAGAAGGGTGGGCCACAGTGGCTCAACAGGCAAGAATGCTTGCCTGCCACGCCAGTGGACCCGGGTTCGATTCCTGGTGCCTGCCCATATTAAAAAAAAAAAAGAAGGCATAACAATTATAAATATATTTGCACCTACTGGCAGAGCCCCAAAATAATGAAGCAAATATTGACAGATTTGAAGGGAGAAATAGTTCTATATTGACAGTAGGAGATATTAAACAATGGGTAGAACATCTAGACCGAAGTTCAGTAAGGACATAGAAGACCTGAGCAGTACTCTAAACCTGCTAGATGTAACAGACATGTACAGAACCCTTCACCCAGCAGCAGCAGAAGTGAGCATGGATCATTTTCCAGGATAGACCATATGTGAAGTCACAAAACAAGTCTCAATAAATTCAAAAATACTGAACTCATACGATGTGTCTACTCCAACCACAATGAAATGAAGCTAGAAATCAGTATCAGAGGGAGAGCTGGAAAATTCACAAATATGTGGAAATTAGACAACACACTTTTAAATAACCACTGGGTCAAGGAAGAATTCACAAGGGAAATTAGGAAATAGCTTGAGGCAAATAAAAATGAAAACACAACATACCAAAACTTATGGGATGCAGCAAGGCAGTTCTGAGAGGGAAATTTTAGCTCTAAGTGCCTATGTTAAAAAAGAACATCTCAAGTCAGAGAGCTAACCTCACAACTGAAAACCTCAAGAAAAGAAGAGCAGACTAAACCCAAAGTGAGCAGAAGGAAGGAGATAAACATTCAAGTGGAGATCAATTAAATAGAGAATTAAAAAAAAACAATAGAGAGAATCAATGAAACCAATAGTTCTTTCATTGAAAAGATCAATAAAATTGACAAACCTTTAGATAGACTGACAAAGAGAGAACGCAAAGAATCAAAATCAGAAATGAAAGGGCAGATATTACTGCTGACCCCACAGAAATAAAAAGGATTATAAAACTATACAATGAACAACTATATGCCAACAAATTAGATAATGCAGATGAAATAGACAAATGCCTAGAAACATACAAACTACACACACTAATTCAAGACACAGAAGATCTCAAGAGACCAATACAGCAAATAAAGACATTGAATTGGTCATCAAAAACCTCCCAAAAAAGGAAAACCCAGGACCAGATGGCTTCATTAGTGAATTTTACCTGATAGTCTGAGAAGAATTAACACCAATCCTGCTCAAACTCTTCCAAAACATTGATGAGAAGGGTATACTCCCTAACCCACTCTATGAGTCCAACATCATCCTAATACCAAAAGCCAGATAAAAATACCACAAGAAAAGAAAATTAAAGACCAGCATCCCTTTTCAAGATTGTTTTGGCTATTTCCATATGAGTTTTGCATTTTCATATGCGCTTTAGGATCAGACTGCCAATTTTCAGTCTATATTTTAGTATCACCTTTGCCACTAATTCTAAATAGTGTCAGGAAAAAAATCCTCCCTCTCCAGCATGGATTTCTTTGGGCTGCCCACACTTAAGAGTGAGGACTTTTACTAGCTGTGTGACC